>NW_025976737.1:0-7289 GCF_021869965.1 Rhincodon typus | reverse complement strand
TAGGTGTTCTGCAAAGCGGTCCCCAAGCCTCTGCTTGGTTTCCCCGATGTAGAGGAGACCACAACGGGAACAGCGGATGCAGTATACCACATTAGCAGATGTGCAGGTGAACATCTGCTTGATGTGGAAAGTCTTCTTGGGGCCTGGGATGGGGGTGAGGGAGGAGGTGTGGGAGCAGGTGTAGCACTTCCTCAGGCGTGGGTGGTGTCACGGACATAGGTAGGGAGTTCCTGGACCAAGAGGGAGAAAATGGAGTCCAGATAGTTGAAGATAAGTTCGGTGGGGCAGGAGCAGGCGGAGACAATGGGTCGACCAGGGCATTCAGGTTTGTGGATTTTGGGAAGGAGATAGAAGCGGGTGGTGCAGGGTTGGGGAACGATGAGGTTGGAGGCTGTGGGTGGGAGGTCACCTGAGGTGATGAGGTTGTGGATGGTTTGGGAGATGATGGTTTGGCGCTCGGGGGTGGGGTCATGATCAAAGGGGCGGTAGGAGGAGGTGTTGGAGAGTTGGCTCCTGGCCTCGGCGATGTAGAGGTCAGTGCGCCATACTACAACTGTGCCTCCCTTGTCCGCGGGTTTTATGGTGAGGTTGGGATTGGAGCGGAGGGAGCGGAGGGCTGCACGTTCCGCGGGGGAGAGGTTGAGGTGATTGATGTCTCGATGGCAGTTGGAGATGAAGAGGTCGAGGGAGGGCAGGAGGCCTTGGGGTGGTGTCCAGGAGGAGGGGGTGTGTTGGAAGCGGGAGAAGGGGTCAGTAGAGGGAGGGTTAGGTTCACGGTTGAAGAAGTAAGCGTGGAGGCGGAGGCGGCGGAAAAACTGCTCCATGTCCAAACGTGAGCGGTATTCGTTGGTCTGTGGGTGGAGGGGGACAAAGGTGAGTCCTCTATTGAGGACTGACCGTTCATCCTCAGTAAGGGGTAGGTCTGGGGGGGATGGTGAAGACTCGGCAGGGCTGGGTGCTGCTGTCTCCTCTGGAGCTGCTGGCTGTGGGCGGAGCGACGTCGGCGTCGGCGGTGGGCGGAGTTGCGTCGGCGGTGGGCGGGGTTGCTTCGGCGGTGGGCGGAGCGGGGAAGGCGGCGGCAACGGCAGGCGCGCCTTCAGTGTCTGTGGGTCTAGGCCCGAAACGTCAGCCTTCCTGCTCCTGTGATGCTGCTTGGCCTGCTGTGTTCGTCCAGCTCTGCACCTTTGTTGTTTCAGTGTCTGTGGTGTTGGCCTGGGAAATGGAAGCGGTGGCATCAGCAGCGACGGCGTTCGCTGTCCCGGAAGTGGGGTTCCGGCGGTGGCGGATGTGACGTCACCTGTGGGTTCTCTGACTGTAGCTTCGTGGCCGATGGCGGCGGCCGCGTTGTTGGGAAGGTCCTGGGGATTTGGGGGGTGGAGGAAGCCCGTTTTGGGTGGTAGGCACCAGTAAGTTTACTGTACTTACGGTTTTTAGTGTCCGATAAAGCTGAGTAGAATTGTGAGTTCAGGTTGTGGATCCTACGAAGAATAAAAAACAGGAGAGGTCCTTTGCAGGTCTGGGAGAGGGAGGCTCTGAGCTGGGGTAGGCTTGATTGTAGTACCCGGAGATGCCAGCGCATTGCTGCGAGTGTGCGTTTCAGGAGTCGCAGGGAGAAACGCTTCTGAAGGATCTCAATGCTGTGAATGTAGACATTGTCACGGTTGGGGCCAAATTGGGAAGGACTGAATGTGGACTGTAGTCCATTGGGGATGATCTGGTTCCGTAGGCAGGCATTAAGAAAGGTGATGTGGCTGTAGTACCTGGTTTGCTTCAGGACATGGTCGAGCAGTTTCAAGGCCAAAGAGATTACGAGAGAGTTGCAGTGGGAGATAGATCCCCTGAGGTTTGTCCGGAGGGAGGAGGGTAACTTCTTCAGGCTAGGCATCCTTAGAAGAGGCTTTGCAGTGGGGTTAAGATTGTATTAGAAATAGTAGGAACTGCAGATGCTGGAGAATCTGAGATAACAAGGTGCAGAGCTGGATGAACACAGCAGGCCAAGCAGCATCATAGGAGCAGGAAGGCTGATGTTTTGGGCCTAGATCCTTCATCAGAAATGGGGGAGGGGAAGGGGGTTCTGAAATAAATAGGGAGAGAGGGGGAGGCGGATAGAAGATGGAAAGAGGAGAAGATAGGTGGAGAGGAAACAGACAGGTCAAAGAGGTGGGGATGGAGCCAGTAAAGGTGAGTATAGGTGGGGCGGTAGGTAGGAGATAGGTCAGTCCAGGGAGGACGGACAGTGTTTTAGTCCCATTTTTCAGCATTAGGCCCAGAGGTTTGTATGCATTGGCATTATAAATGACCATCTAAACATTTCTTAAATGTTAATTAGGATTTCTGCCCCTGTCTTCCTTACATGATGTGGAGGTGCTGATATTGGACTGGGGTGGATAAGGTTAGAAATCACACGACGCCAGGTTATAGCCCAACAGGTTTATTTGAAATCGCAAGCTTTCTGAGTGCTACTGCTTTATCAGGTGAAGTGTTTTGTCGAAAGCTTGTGATTTCGAATAAACTTGTTGGACTATAACCTGGTGTTGAGTGACTTCTGACCTTATCTTCCTTCAACCCCTCTCTCTGCGGAAGATGTGGCATCCATGCGAGCCCCAGCCATTAGGGATTCGTTCTGGCGAATGACCCATTCTGCCACCTCAGATATATTAAAAGGACTGGGTCTCAAGGCGATACTGCCCTTTGAATGTGTAGGAATGTGAGAGCAAACCCAGCAGCTGGAGACATTGGTATGCTCAACATAAACATCAGACGCATACAAAAAGGTGTGTACATTGAGTTCATGCTTTACAATGAGTCCTCCCGCTGCAAGGGGGATCAGTATAGTTATGAGTCCCAAAAGTAACAGCATCTTTGTGATGGATCGGGGGCTTTGGTTCTGTTAATGTGAGATGCATGAGTCCAAGCTTTCTTGCCTTGTACTTTGACAGCTGATGCCGTTGTAAGGAGAACTTAATATGGGCTTTCCCACTTGGTACCCAATGGCTGTTTATGTATTTTCTTAATGTAGACCTACACTCGGGGACTATATCATGTCCCCATTGGGGATCTCCCCAGGCCACTGATACCTGTTGGGAAGCAGAACTGACAGCATTGGTTCGATCCTGACAATGCTTTAACAATAAGTCACTTTGTAGATGGCAGTTTGCTGTCCTAAGGTGTGTTGTGCCAAGTAAAGACATGGGTCGGCCAGTTATCACCTTGAAAGGACTCAGGCCTGTGGTTCTGTTCAGGGTGGCTCGAATCCTACATAGGACCAGAAGTAGAGCTTGAGGCCTGCTTTCCGTATGCCATTCTCAACAAATGTGAAAAGGCCTAGGTTCAGATTCTGCAAAGGCTCTTTTGCTGCTTGAGCTGCCTCATCTGAGTGCTGCAGAATTTCTACACCATCATATTCTTCTTCAACCTCATCCGTCTCTTCCCCTCCTCCCTCCTTTTGGCCCTCCGAAATCGGGAGCAGAGTAACAGGATTGACCGGACTAGTGTGAATGAACTGGAGGTTGGGAGCTTCCAAGAGGGTATTCCAGCGTGTCCACTGGGCCGCTGTCACCTGGGAGACACGATTCATGGACAACATGGTGTGAACTGTGTGAGGCCACTTTATGCTCAACTTCTGATCAAGTTCAATGGGTGCCGTGGCCATCACAATCCTTACACGTAGCTTTCATGGCTCTCTGGCAACTGCCCCATCCTAGAGCCATTATATCCAACTGCCTCATCCTAGAACCACTGTATCCAACTGCCGCATCCTAGAACCGTTGTATCCAGCCGAGTGGAATAGTAGCCTGTGGGTCGCTGCCTGTCACCATGTTCCTGTGTGAGTACAGTTTTCATGTGACCCATCTATCTCGTGTACATAGAGGGTAAATGGTCTCCTGTTATTGGGGATGCCCAAAGCTGGGGCTGAGCAGAGAGCAGTTTTTAATGTTTGGAAGGCAAAATGCTGCTCTGGGGTGAGCGTAACAGCTTCCTTGGATTCCCTCTTTTGTTTCAAAAGATCGTTCAGTGGCTGAGCTAACTATCGATCCAGTTTCGTTTGAAATTACAAAGGCCCAGAAAAGCTCTCAAGTCCTGAATAGTAGTGGGTTCTTTGGCTGTTTGAAAAGCAGCTGCCCTATCCTCTGGCATTTCATGTTTTCCTGCTGCAATCTTTTGTCCCTAAGTCTACTACGACTACTTGGGCAATCTGCCCCTTGTTAATGTTGGCCTTATGGCTGCAGGGTTGTAAATGTTCAAGGAGGATGTGTAAATTCTCCCTTTGTTGTTCCTCCGTCTGGGATGCTATTGGAATATCGTCCACGTGTTGAATTACCGTGGATGCCATCGGAGGCAATTCCCACAAATGATTTGGCAAAGCCATATGGAATACAGTAGGGTTACTGTGAAAGCCGTGTGGCAGACGTGTCCAGGTATACTGTTGCTGTTGGACGGTAAAAACAAACCATGGTCGTACCTCAGGGGCCAAGGGAACAGACCAAACTCCATTGGCCATGTCTATCACTGAAAAATATTTGTGATCCAGCGACAGAGAGAGAGTTAAAAATGGTAGAGGGATTGGCAACCAAGGTTGCTTTTTGATCAGTACCCTGTAGTCTACTGACAGATGCCAGGCTCCATCTGGCATTTAAACTGGCCATACTGGACTATCAGATGAACTATGGACTTTTCCTAGTACACCTTGTTGCACTAATCGTTTGATTATGGCTAAAATACCAGCAATGAAGATGGGTCTAATGGGGTATTGTTTAGTACATGGCAGGGCAACTCCAGTAAAAGTGAATGGGGTCATCTATAACAGAGCGCAGTTATTTTTATCTTTCGCCCAAATCAAATGATTCTGCCATTCTTCCTGTTTGAGGTGTTTTATAGTGACCATCCTCAAAATGTAGCAATGAATTTGTCTGGGTTAAGGCATCCATTCCCAATAGGGCTTGTTGTACTGGCCCAACGCATACAGACACCAAAATCTCATGCAGTGCCAATTGTATTGGTGATGGTTGTGTATTTCTGAGAATTAGTCCCTTTCCCCCCAACTCCAACTGCGGTCCTCCGCTCACCGTCAAAGGGCACATCACGTTTGTGAATTAAAGGCAAACACATCAATTCAGCAAAAGGCAATCAATTTCCCTATCGCCCACCCCGATCGAATCATAACAGCTGTCTGGTCATTATCCTAAAGCTGCTAATAAAAGGGAGCTAAGAGGTGGGAGGTGGGCTGTTCTAGTTTTTTTGTGAGGTTTAGGAGAGCTCGGGAGACGTCCCTTAATGCGTTCCAGTAGCACCTGTTCAGCCAGAGGGTTTCTCTGGGTTTTCGGTTGAGTTTAGAGGTGGATTTACCTGCGGTCATTTTCTTTTTGAATTGGCATGTTTTTGTCCAGTGTCCTTTTCGGCTGCAGTTATGACATTTACCTGGATGTCTATCTGCTGAGATTCCTGTTGTAGTTACTGCAATCTGCATAGTTCTCAATTTGGATTTCATATTTCGCTCAAGATGATTCGCAGCCAGAACTATTTCTCCATATGTCTTTCTGCTGTTCTCCCAATCTGGGTCTGTAGCTTTTAACATGTTAGCTAACTCTGGTTTTAGTGCCTCAACAAATGCAGATATAAGGGGTGCGAGGTTACTATGATCTAACTCGTCCAGAGTGTCAATATTGCCAGCCAATCCAGAGTGTTCAATCCAGACTTCCCTAAAACACTCCATGTAATGTCTCAATTCCCCATTGCCTCTTTGCTGACAAGCTGAAATTTTACTCCAGTCAGTTTGGGAGCAGGGATGGGGACCATAATCCTTCAACCAATTTCTAATAGCTTTCCATCCATCATCAAGGTCTTGCCCGTTTTTCCCCAATTCCTCTCTCACCTTCCTCTCAAGTTTCCTGCCGATGTTGCTTCCTACCATGACAGACAATACTTGTACCCCATCTGTACGATGGCAAATGGATATCTTTTTAAGTTTTTCCAATTCATTCCACATTTTCAGGCCTCTTTTATTTTTGGATGGGGCAGTTCTTTGGACCATCTTTCGACTAATTTGGGCATGCCAGGTTTGTGGTCTGTCCATCAAGTATATTCATATTTGATTACACCCTTCTCAACTTTTATTTTTTCTTCTTTCTGGTTCTTCGTCTGTACCGGCCGTAAATTAAAGGGATGTTGGCTTTTGCCCTTGTTTCCTGAATTGTCAGAATCGCTGTCATCAGAGTTGTGTCCCTTAATTTAATTTAGGGCTCTGTGGAATACCTGCATGTTGAGACTGTTTAATTTAGGCTAAGTAGTAAAGAGTTAAAATAATACATGTCTAGGAGCTTGAAGTAGGGAAACTTTAGCTTTATGAAACAGTACATGTTGCTGTAACTGCAACCTGCCTTTCCCTAGCTTGAGAAGTCACGGAGGAGACATAGCAAAAGCTAGAGCTCGCAGCATCTGCACACTCTTATCTTCACCACATTCTGCTTTAATTAATGTATATCTGGTTGCCTAAGTAATGACCTCGCCTTGCTAAAAACACAGTAGAATTGCAGTTTGTGTTAACTTGTTTCTACCACTGTATAAATTTTGCTTTTTTTTTGTACTTGTTGGAGTCTTCAGACCTGACCTTTTGTCAGCGTTGACTCTCTGTGACATCACGAATAAAATCTCTTTGCCTCGAAGTTTGGGCCTTTGGTGTGTGATTTAATCTAGTCCCTTCGACAGGCTCGGACCTTAGATTGGTATTCTGAGTCGTCAGGAACAGGAGGGGCGCTCGGATCAGGAGGAGGTGATGGAACATTAGGTGGGCTAGAACTGGAGTTTGCCTCTCTTTCCTTTTGGAGTTCCAATTTAGTAGTTTTTAATTCAGAGCAGACCACTTTTAATTGGTCTTTTAGATTATTAATTTTGCTGTCATGATTAGATTTCTCAATAATTTCTTGTTGCTTTCTGACTCGCTGCTTTACAGACTTTAAAGACCAGCAAATCCATTCTTTGTCTTTTAGTCGGGTAGTTTCAGGATGGCAGTTTCCTTCCCTAAAGGACATCAGTGAACCAGATGGCAGTTTCCTTCCCTAAAGGACATTAGCGAACCAGATGGGTTTTTCCTGACAGTTGGCAATGGATTCATGGTTATCACTAGATTCTTATTTCCAGGCTTTTTAATTTAATTCAAATTCCACCATCCTCCATGGTGGGATTCAAACCCAGAACATTGTCTTGGTCTCTGGATTAACAGTCCAGTGATATACCACTAGGTCATCGCCTCCCTCTGTTATAAGACATTGGCTCAATCACACTATTGTCTT
>NW_025976736.1:0-7289 GCF_021869965.1 Rhincodon typus | reverse complement strand
AGCCTTCTTGCTCCTCTGATGCTGCTTGGCCTGCTGTGTTCATCCAGCTCTACGCCTTGTTATCTCAAAATACTGCCTGTCTTCTCTTGACTGTGAGCTGTGATTTGATGACTGTAATTATGTCTTGTGAGAAGCATCAATAGAAAGCTCCCTAGGCAGTTTCGTTAAAAACTCCTGAATCTCCAAGTCACACTCACCATCCTGCCGTCAATATTGCTTCACTATCTTGAGGTCAAATCCTGGAACCTCCTTCCTAACAACACTGTGGGTGTGCCTGCACCATGTAAACTGCAGAGGCTCAAGAAGGCAGCTCACACGAGCTTCTCAATGGTAATAAGGGAGAGACACCTCACAAAATGCCTATCCCAAGAATAAATTAAAATAAAAAATACAAAGTGATAAATGGGCAAATTACAGCTGAGTAATTTATAAATGTTGTAAGTGTCATTGTGATTTTATCTCTCTAACAATATCAAACATGTACATTCAAACTTTCAAACAAGGAGCAGCAAAAGGCTGCTTAGCCCTTGTTTAATCTGATTACTCCATATTTCCAAATAACCTCTCAGGCCTGACTTTGCAATGATCTACTTGCTTCTGCCTTAAAAATATTCAAAGACTCTGCTTCCACTCCCCAGGACATCTCTGCAGGAGTTCCTCAGGGTAGTGTCCTAGGCTCAACCATCTTCAGCCGTTTCATCAAAGACTTTCCCTCCATCATAAGGTCAGAAGTGGGTTGTTCACTGATGATTGTACAATGTTCAGCACCATTCCCAACTCAACACAGAACAAAGAACAAAGAACAATACAGCACAGGAACTGGCCCTTCAACCCTCCAAGCCTGTGCTGATACATTTTGCCCTTCCATGCAAGAACTGCGTTCACTTACAGGTTCCATATCCCTCTATTTCCTTCTTTTTCACTCCTCAGATACTGAAGCAGTCCATGTTCAAATACAGCAAGACCTGGACAATATCCAGGCTTGGGCTGGTAAGTGACGAGTAACATTCATGCCATACAAGTGTCAGGCAATGACCACCTCCAACAAAAGAGAATTTAACTATTGTCCCTTGACAATGGCATTACCATCAATGAATTCCTCCAGTACCAACATCCTGGGGTTATCATTGACTGGAAACTGAACTGGACTCACTATATAAATACAGCAACTACATTAGCAGTAAATAACTTACCTCTTGACTCCTCAATTCAGGTCCACCATCAACAAGGCACAAGTCGGGAGTGTGATGGAATACTGCCCACTTGCCCCAACAACACTCAAGAAGCTTAACACCATCCAGGACAAAACAGCCTGTTTGATTAGCACTACATCCACAAGAATCCACTCCCTCCACCACTGACACTCAGTAGCAGCAAGTGTCTACCATCTACAAGATGCAGAAATTCACCAAGTCTCCTTAGACAGCACCTTCCAAACACTACGACCACTTCCATCTAGAAGGTGAAGGGCAGCAGATACATGGGAACACCACCCCCTGCAAGTTCCCTCCAAGCCACTCACCATCCTGACTTGGAAATATATCCCTATTCCTTCAGTGAGCATTATTACTTCACTGCTGATGGGTCAAAATCTAGAACTCCAACCCTAACAGCACTGTGTCAACATTTACTGTTGTAAATTATTATGTCAACATAATGTTCAACATTATGTTCAAGAAGGCAGTTCACCACCACCTTCTCAAGGGCAATTAGGGACCGGCAATAAATGCTGACCCAGCCAGCGACATTCACGTTCCATGAACAAATAAAAGAAATGTGGTCAAGATGTGCTGTCACCAAAGTCCTGTACAAGTGAAGCATAACATCCTTATTTTTGTGTTCAATTCCTGTCACAATAAATGATACCATTCCAGTAGCTGTCCTAATTACTTGCTGTACCTGCAGTCTTTTTTGTTGTCAATCATTCACGTGTTAAGTGATGATGTGAGTGAGTGAATATGTGTGTGACAATGTGGACCTGAGTGTGTGAGAGTGAATATGTGCGTAAGTGCATGTGTGTATAAGTGGGTGTGTGCACGTGAGAGTCTGTGTGTGTGTGTGCGCGCGCACATGTGAGAGTCTGTGTGTGCACGCGCACGTGCGTGTGCGTGTATGAGTGTGTGTGTATGTGTGTGTATGAGTATGTGTGCGTGCTATATATATGCGTGTGTGTGTGTGTGAATATACGCGTGAGTGAGTGTGTGTCTATGTGTGTGTGTGAGACAGAGTAAAAGTAACCTTGCAAGCCAGCTCAGGGGAGGAATATGCTCCTGCTCTAGTAACAACATTAGCTGCTTGGAAATTCCCTACTCTTACTCATTTAAATCAATGAACGCTGGCCAGATTTAGCCACAGTCCAAGGTTCAGTTGCGAACGAAGAGATTGGGTCTGACTACAGCAGATGTGTTCCTATGATGAAGTGATGCATGCTTGTTGATGGTTTTCAGCACTCCAAGTGTCACTCAAATGAAAGATAGTAGGTGATTAATAGGATGGTATTGGCTGCTATACTGCAATGTCTCAGAGAGTGGAGACAACACAAGAGAAAAGCTCTTCTTTATCAGGTCCTTAGGGCCTTAGAGGTTATTTCTAATGGAGGTCATTGTTGTGCAGTGTGTTCAGTGTTGCAATATAGACAACCTTAAGAGTGAATGGAGGGCTTGAGTTATAAGTTGAGGCTGGGGCTTTTTTTCACTGGGGTGTAGGAGGTTGAGGGGTGACCTTATGGAGGTGTATAAAATCATGAGGAGTATAGATACAGTGAACAGCAGAAATCTTTTCTCTAGGTGGGAGATTTCAAAATTAAAGGGCATATTTCGTGTGTGGAATGAACTTCAGAGAAAGTGGTGGATGCAGGTACAGCTACAATGTTTAAAAGACATTTGGTAAGTACATGAATAAGAATGTTTGGAGGATATGGGTCAAGCGCAAGCAGGTGGGACTAGTTTAGTTTGGAATTATAATCGGCATGGAATAGTTGGATTGAAGGGTCTGTTTCTGTGCTGTATGACTCTGTAACAAGATCCTAGAAATAGAGAAGCCAATAATGGCATTGATTAAACTAATTGGAAGGAGGATCTGGGAGGAGTTGAGGGGTCATTGTTTTTTCCCAGAGGATGATGAGGGCTGGAGCTCATTGCCTGAAAGCGGGTAGAGGCAGAAACATTCACCGCATTAAAAAAAAATCACTCTGATATGCCTTTTGGTTCCATAAACTATAGCACTAAGGATCAAAAGCTGGGAAATGGGGTGACACCGGACAGATTCTTTCTAGCACAGGTATGAAGGAGTGAATGGCCTCTGTCAGTGATCTAAAATTTTCAGTAATTCTCATCAGTAAATGACATGGGTGACTGGAGAATTGATATTGACTGGGGTATTGGTTGAGGATGGAAACTTGCTGAGTGTATTGACAGAACCACCTGCTCTCCTTTAGCAGTGAAATGGGATCCTTTTGCAAGCACTGGGCCAGACAGTGACCTCGTCCCAGCCTTGCCCTGAAAGACAAGACCTCCAGCCTGGCACCAAACAAAAAATGAATTTTGAAAAACTTTAAATTGATTTTTGCTTCACTTGTTTACATTAAAGAATCTTGGCCTCAGAGATTCCTGACTTTTAACCCACTAATTAAATACTGACCATATCCAATCTGCCTTTCAAACAATTCCTAAAAGAAATTCACACTGCGTTACTTCAGCTCAAACCCCCAGACGACTGGGATACTGCAGCAAAGCGGTTACTGCACTGAGTTTGACAAAGGCTTGAACCAATGATCCTGAGAGAAAAAAGCGTAAATTGCAGTCAGAGGTTTAAATTCAAAAGTATTCTGTTGATTAAATATTAACATAAAACCATACATTAGCATAAACATAACTATAAACATTATAAAATATTAATATAATGTAAATATGGTAATTAATATTTAATTAATAAAATATATTAAAATAATTTTAAAGATTAAAAATAAACGTGCAGTAGGAATAAAAAGGATACTGTCTGTGAGAGTGACCATGAAATTCTCATTTTGTCATTGAACACCATCTGGTCCGCTAATGAACTTCGCAGGGACAATTTGCTCCCACTATCTGGTCTGATCTGCTGGGAATTTCAGAGACACAGCAACATGGTTTACCCCTAGCCATTCTGAAATGTCTGAGGAAGCTAACCCATTGTATTCAAGAAGGCAGCTCACCACCAACTTCCCCGGTGCAATTATTACAATAAAATACATCACAGGAACGGGCCCTTCAACACACATAGCCTGCGCTGATTCCTAATCCTTATTTAGGCCTGCTACTTATTGGTCTTATGCTGTCTCTATCCCTCTGTTCGCCTCCCATCCGTCAAGATAGGTCTTAAACATTGCTAATGTGCCTGCTTCCACCACCTCCACTGGCAGTGCGTTTCAGGCACCCACCAGCATCTGTGGGAAAACTTATCGCCACATTTCTCCCCTAAACATCCCCCCCCCTCACCTTGAACCTGTGCCCTCTTGTAGTTGACCTTTCCACCCTGTGAAAAAGCCTCTGACTATCCACTCTATCTACGTCTCTGACAATTTTGTAGACCTCTATCAGGTTGCTTCCTCAGCCTCTGTCTTTCTAGTGAAAACAGTCTGAGTTTATCTAACCTGTCCTCATAACTAAAATCCTCCAGACCAGGCAAACGTTCTCTGCACCCTCTCCAAACCATCCACATCTTTCTGGTCGTATGGTGACCAGAACTGCACACAATTTTTCCAAATGTGGACTAACTAAAGTTTTGTATTGTTGTAACATAACTTACATAATTAATTAGACACAATCCTGTTGTAGATTAGAACTGACCCATCAGAAGACACATAGGCATTGACTGATTGACGTCGGCTTCTGAGAAGTTTCTGGAAGGATGTTGCTAAGTCCAGCCACATGAATATAGCAGACATCTTTGTTGGGCGGGTTAATGTAATTTTATATGAATGGTCTATGAGGTTTTTACTCCTTTTGAGACAGAATTTACTCATGGTTTTAAATTTATGGAATTACAGAAGTGGCCCAGTCTATATCAACTATTAATAGGAACAACAGGAACAGGAACAGGCCATTCAGCCCCAGAGCATCTTCTGTAATTAATTGAGACCACAGCTGAATGATGACCTGGCAATGTTCCTTTATCCCAAATCTCTTAATATCCCTGTTTAACAAAAATCTGATTAATCTCAGATTTTAAACACTTGATAATTAACTGTCACTTATGAAAGAGATTTCCAAACCTTCAAAACCACGATTTGACATGGTAAAGAAGGACATTATGTTTCGACTGATTGATATTGTCAGTAGCTGGCGGGGTGGGGGTGGGGGGGGCACAATTTCAAGATTGCCAGCAACAGAGCTAGCAGCGAGACGAGGAGAAACGTCTTTACTCAGAGAGTTGTTAGGGTTTGGAAAGCGCCACCAGGGACTGCGGAAGAGGTGGATTCCATACGAGGTTTCAAAAAAGAGCTGGATAAATATTTGAAAGTGATAGATTTAGAAGGCGATGGAGATAGGACTGCAGAGTGGGACTAGCGGGTTAGCTTTTTCGGGAGTTGGTACAGACGCGATGGGTCAAATGGATTCTTTCTGTAAAATTCTCTAAATATCTACCACTCTTTCTGTGGGTAAGTGTTTCCCAGGCTGATTTTACTTACTTTTGCATTACCTGGGGAGGAGGCTGCCTTATAGAGAGCGGAATATTCCACTATTAAGAATGTTGTCAGATCAAACACCAATCACTCGCTAAAGTGTTGACCATTGGGTTTCTTTACCCAGAGGGTGTTGTGGCCCTGCCTGACGCTGCCAGCCAATCAGAGGCCGAGTTGTACAGAATTGTCAGAGGGTCTGTGCTGCTCAAACATGAGGGGCAGCCCTGGCGAGCAGGTGAGTGACTTTTGGGTGGGGGTGGCAGGATTGTGGGGGCATTGGGGAGAGTGGACTTGCGGATCAGAGGCAAAGCCGTTAGTGGTCCGGGGTGAGGTGGTGGCTTGTGGCTTTTCTAATTCAATGCTGCAAGTCCAGGTATCACTCGGGTAAATCTATGCTGCACTCCTTCACAATTTCAAACCCAGACCGGGCACACTTTACCCAGAGCAGGTGAAAAACAGGTGGGCATCTGAGACAGACGATTGGTCAGTGAGAAAATGCGAAACACAATATTGGTCAAAGTAGTGAGGATTTTGACAAAGTGAAGAGATTTTAGTCCATGCCAAGAGAGAAATTTGATTTGCCTTTTTGAAAGCATTTCACAAACGAACTAAGAGACTTGACTGGTTCTGTACTGGAGTATTTATTTTATAGGAGTATATATGCAATAGTTTCAAAGGCTGCGACGGCTCACGTCTGTGTGCAGTAACTGAGAGACCTAAGGAACGACAACAATCCCGCAAGGACTGGAATTGAACCTGGGTTCAGTATTTTCTGGGGTAACAAGGTGTAGAGCTGGATGAACACAGCAGTCCAACCAGGATCAGAGGAACAGGAAAGCTGACGTTTCGGGCCTAGACCCTTCTTCAGAATTTTCTGGGATGGTGTTGTAAATATTGCCTGTGGGTGGAGCATAAGGACGTAGTGTTGGAACTAAGGGATAGCTAATGGATAAACTGTCTAATTTCACCATGTTAACATTTTGAAAAGAGGATTAAGCATTTCATACAGACAATTCACTTAAAAATGCATTCCCAAAAAGTTGGCATCACTTAGGAAAACTGCAGGCAGCCACTGGATCAAAATATTACAGCTGTTTAACGACCGTTCAGACACTGAGTTCGGCAACCAGTCTGTAAACATTGTGTCCTTTTAGGAAGGAGAGATACGATATGCCAAGTTGCTGCTCAGGACCTTGGCCTCCATCAGAATATTCAGGTGTTTTACAGCCTCCAGCTCAGCTCTGAATGCAACACTTTTAGATCAGAAAGATGTTTTCAGTCTCCAGCTGCTGGGAATGATTCTCTCTCTAAGGACATTGTGGGTCAAACCACATCAGGTGGATCACAGCACTTCAAAAAGGCAGCTCATCCACATCTTCTCAAGGAGGACCTAGGGATGGGTAATAAATGCTGGCCCAGCCAGCAACACCTACATCCAAGAGTGAATAGAAAACAAAGATTCAGCTTGTCTCATGTTCAACTCCCCCAGGGTCACTTTTTGTCACCTTAATGATGACAGAACATCTCTGGGAATGGCCAGCAGCTCAAACAGAGACACTGTGGGATGTCAGGGTTCAAACATGGACTTCTAGTTTATTCAGGATCTGGGGCAGGGAGAGTGGTGGGG
>NW_025976735.1:0-7289 GCF_021869965.1 Rhincodon typus | reverse complement strand
GACCCGAAACATCAGCCTTCCTGCTCCTCTGATGCTGCCTGACCTGCTGTGTTCCTCCAGTTCCACACTTTGTTACCTTAGTGTTAAACTTGATGGTTTCACCAAGCTGTTGTATACTGAGGACACAGAACTGATTCCCCTCTGTAATCCATTATTTAATTGTTTCATGTCCACATGGAGCCTGAGCTCACCGTTGGGCTGGGAACTGTCATAAATCTCTTAACTGCACCAACTTGGCTGAATAATGTGTGATCCAATACCTCCATGCTCTTCCTGTTGTGTTGCTGTTTAACTTTCTCCAGCAGCCTGTGCTCTACCCTTCTGGCACTGTTCAGCTAAGCACCTTGAATCAAAGTAATATGCTACAAACACAGAGAATGGTTGAGAAACTCAGCAGGTCTGGCAACATCTGAGGAGAGAGAGAGACAGACAGACAGACAGAGAGAGAGAGAGAGAGAGAGAGACAGAGAGTTAATCTTTGGAGTCTGGTATGAAGTATTTTGAGCTATGCTGCGAGACCTACTGAGTTTCTTCAGCATTAAGTATGCTCATTTCTGGTTTCCAGCATTTGCAGTATTTGTATTTTATTCAATGGAATATGATAATCATTGGTGAGCCTGAGAGTGCTGCAGGGAGCAGGTAGGATTCATGGCACAATTCTGTCCTATTGTCCTGCAGTAGGACTTTGTCTCCGTTTATCTCATTATCCATGGGATCATTTCTCCTTTTCAATTGTACAAATTCATCTCTCACTCATTGAGTGGAATTTTTATCCCGTTCTGACAGGGTGAGAAGGGCTGAATTGGTTCCTCCTCTTTGGAATATTCTCAGTCACTTATAACACATCCTTT
Organism: Rhincodon typus; assembly: GCF_021869965.1. NCBI lineage: Eukaryota > Metazoa > Chordata > Chondrichthyes > Orectolobiformes > Rhincodontidae > Rhincodon > Rhincodon typus. Next base: position 6,438 of record NW_025976735.1, on the reverse strand, counting down.
TAGGTTTGTTTAAACACGTGGCCATACCTCTCTTCGATTAACTAATGGTCACTGTAGTGGCGAGGAGCTAATCGCAAGGACCTTGTGTTTAAAAAAGAACAAGTTGATTTCTTTCTAATCCCAAGAAAAATAAAGACAGAATGTCAAGTTTGTGGCTTTTGTGCAGTCACTTTGGCACACATGCATTCGCGCACGCACACACATACACACAGATTCACACACACACACCATACAGACAGAGTTGTACACTCTATGTCCCACTCACACACACGCATAGAGACATGGAGTCTCTCACACACACACAGAGACTCACGCACACACTTATACAGACAGATGCATGCGTACACTCACACAGAGACACAGAGTCATATATGCTCTCTCTCTCTCTCCCTCTCTTACACACACACACACACAGACACACAGACACACACAGAGACTCACATAGAGAGACTCACGCACACTCACTCACACTATAGTCAGACACACACACACACACAAATGAAGATGAACAAATATACAGTTTAAAGTACTTTGGGTGTCCTTGGTGCATAAGGTTTTACAGTTGGTTAGTTGCATTCTTGGGTTAACAGCATAGCAAGTACCGCAGCTATTTTTTAAGTTCTTCATTTCCTGACATTTCTTTCCGATCATCACTATCAATGTGCATTTTTCTTCATGAAAGTGAGCTTTTTCCGATCTGTGTTCAGTTCTGCAGTCTAAAATATTTTGCTTCTGTTCTGCCTAAAAATCTCCTTGAAATGCAAGATACCTATGTGTTCCAACTCTGTAGAAGTTACATTTCCAGGCTTGTTAATTGTAGGTGAGGTTCCATTCCAACATGTAATGATTCTCATAACAGTGTAAATCAAAATTTGATTTGATTGATTGTTATCACATGTACCGAGATACAGTGAAAAGTGCAGTTTTGTGTGCTATACAGGCAGATGGTACCATACAAAGTGCATCAGGGTAGTAGAACAGAGTGCAGAATGCAGTGTTACAGCCGCACAGGAGGTGCAGAGACAGAGATCAACATTAACATTTGTCTGACAACAGCCGGGAAGAAGCTGTTCTTGAATCTGCTCGTACATGTATTCAAACTTTATATCTTCTGCCTGATGGAAGAGAGTATAACTGGGGTGGGACGGGTCCTTGATTACGTTGGTTGCTTTCCCAAGTTGGCAGGAAGTATAGATGGAGTCAATGGATGGAAGGTTGATTTGTGTGATGGACTGAGCTATGTTCACAGACAAGTGTCTTTTAATTCCAACCCATAGGAACCTGGCTGATTTCAGTGCCATTTTTTAAGATGCTAATTTCGGAACAAACCTAACTCATAAGATATTGATTCAGTTTGAGCTATACTGAGCTCTACTCAGTCCAATATCAATCGAATTGATGTACCTTGCAACTACCTTGGTCAAGTCTTTCCTTTCATCCCTGTATGCAGTGAGCTAATTACCTATGGATTTGCCAGTAATGCTTATTACACATTCATAAATTGCTCAACAAGTATGTACATGTTGCATTAATCTCAATTCGGTGCACAGAGTATTAGTCTTACCTACTGCCATCATACAATAAACCACCTTGTTGTCTATGAACAGGCCCTCCTCTGTAGTTACTCTATGATGGTCTATCCTGTAATACTAACTACAAGACAGGCCCAAGATGAAGTGCAGACAAAGAATGATTGGTGGCAGCCAACTACCTCAACAACCCTCACCCTGAGACTCATCCTGATAGAGGTGGCACAAGGTGCTGGATGTGATCATCCCACAAGTGTCATCAATGGATGGTTCTGGAACGTCTTTTGATTGGACAAGTATGTCACTCAGAGTTGACAATGTTTGATACTGAGCGACAACTGTCCCAAGAACTGTCCAGTATGGCTCCACTGATTATAGCAATGGACAAATGGTCCATAAAATGCAGAAAGAAGGTAGTTTTGGCTCATCAAACCCCAGCCAAAAATGTCATTGAATAAATAAACTTGGTATTCATCCTCTGAGCCACATCATATTGGGAGCTGATCATATAGTGGACTTTGAGCACAGGTTGCTATGGCAATGTACACATTGTGAGTTGGGGCTATGGATAGTGATGGTAGAGATTTCAACATACTTTCCTTTGAACGAGGAAGGGAGAATCCTCCTCACGCTTACTGCCTCTGTTTGACAATGAGAGTCCTTTTTTCTTTGAATAAGTGATCCATAAAAGGGAAGTAATAAAGATAGTATATACAGATATATTCAAAAGACGTTAGGAGTTATCTAGAATTACATGCTCTAAAATTTGTCTATGAGGTAGATGCAGTGAAGCTCACTGCCACATCCTGTTCCTTAATTACTTTACTAATTAATATGGAGCACATACATTGCCTGTTTACTCTCACCTCTAATGGTCCTACCTATTTTACCAACTTCCTCCTCCTGGAGTGTGTTCCCTCAAACTTGTTCACGTTAAATTTGTCTCTGCCATCTAAGCTTCATATTCTACTAACTTGTGGATGTTGTCTTTTGCAGTTCACCCTACTCTTTCTTAAACCCCCTCCATTTGAGTCACGCGCAAACTTTGACCTATGTTTTCTATAGAGTCATAGAGTTATACAGCACAGAAACAGACCCTTCAGTCCAACGTGATCCTAAACTGATCTAGTCCCATTTGCCAGCATTTGAACAGTCAAGAGAACTTTCAACTTAAATCTCCTGACCTTTAAATTTGAAGAAATATTTGCAATTTTAAATAAGAGCGCTCAATATTTCACACAGTTGACATAAATTTGAAGACTATGATTATAGAATCTGTGTTGCATGAAAGTTTTCACAACTATCACATATGTTGTAATTTGCCCTGGGCCATGAACCATGCCCTGAAAATGATGTCATCAACAGACTCTTTGAACCTTATTTTACTTCATCTCAGCATGAGCCTCATGGTCAGCATTTAAGGATGCTGTGCAAGTTGGCATGGAGGGTACAAGGCCAAAACATGGTGGGTGGAGGAGCATGAGGTATCATGATGGAAACATGTTACTAAGCAGGGTCACAAAGCAGTATGTGGTGGCATGGATAGTATGTGGAGGGAGAGGGGTAATTTTAAAGTTTAAATCATCTTTTTTTTAGATTGAGACCAGCAGCAGACATGTCATTGATTATACAGGTACATCACTTCAACTTTTTCTGCCATCACGCCAACACCCATAAAACCCAACTCCTTTCATTCCAATCCTTCACCCAGCATTTTCATTTCTTTGTATAGAATGTCATAATTTATGTATCATACTTCCTGCAAGTTACTGTAACAGAACATTACCTGAATGAATATGATATTACAACATTCCTATTATCACCTCAGTGGGAACTATGTTCAAAGGTTAATTATACAATGCCATGAGCCTGTAAGTGGAGGTGATGCAACATAGAGTGATAGACTTGTACAGTACAAAATGATCTTTAAAAGGATTGATGCCAGTCTAACAGTTAAGGAAATCACATCAAAATGAATAATTAATCCTGTTGTTCCAACCACACACCCATGCCTGTCACCAAATCTGCTTACTATCAGCTTGGTAACATTGCCCACCTCTACCCCTCCCTCTGCTGTTGATGTCTTCATCTCATGCAATATTAATCTCTAGACTTGACACTAGTTTTATTTGTTCACTGGGATCTGAGTGTCACTGGCAGAGCCAGCATTTACCACCTGTTTCCTGGAAGAGTTCATCACTCTACTAAAAGCCATCTTTGTACCGTAACAATCCACAGACCCAGAAAATAGCACAGTCTTAGTTTTGGTAAATAGTGTTAAAGAGGACCCACAGGGTTTCTACAAATATATTAAGGACAAAAGAGTAACAAGGGAGAGAACAGGGCCCCTTAAAGAGCAGCAAGGCCGCCTATGTGTGGAACTGCAGGAGATGGGAGAGGTACTAAATGAATATTTTGCATCTGTGTTTACTATGGAGAAGGATATGGAAGCTTGAGAACTTGGGGAAATACATAGCAACATCTTGAAAAATGTCCATGCTATGGAGGAGGAGGTGCTGGATGTCTTAAAACACATAAAGGTGGATAAATCCCCAGGACCTGATCAGGTGTAACCTAGAACTCTGTGGAAAGCTAGGGAAGAGATTGCTGGCCCCTTGCTGAGATATTTGTATCAACAATAGCCACAGGTGAGGTGCCAGAAGACTGGAAGTTGGCTAACGTGGTGCAACTAATTAAGAAAGGTGGTAAGGAAAAGCCAGGGAACTGTAGACCGGTGACCCTGACATCAGTGGTGAGCAAATTGTTGGAGGGAATCCTGAGGGATAGGATTTACATGGATTTGGAAAGGCAAGGGCTGATTAGGGATAGTCAATATGGCTTTGTGTGTGGGAAATCGTGTTGATTTGAGTTTTTTGAAGAAGTGCCGAAGAGGATTGATGAAGGCAGAGTGGTGGGTGTGATCTATATGGACCAGTGAGGCATTCGACAAGGTTCCTTATGTTAGACTGATTAGCAAGGTTAGATCACACAGAATAGAAGGAGAACTAGCCATTTGGATACAGAAGTGACTCGAAGATAGAAGACAGAGGGTGCGGTAAAGGGTTGCTTTTCAGACTGGAGGACTGTGACCAGCAGTGTACCACAAGGATCGGGACTGGGTCCATTTCTTTTCGTCATTTTTATAAATGATTTGGATGTGAACACCGGAGGCATGGTTAGTATGTTTATAGATGACACCAAAAATGGAGATGGAGTGGACAGGGAAGAAGATTGCCGCAAAGTACAATAGGATCTTGATCAGATGGGCCAATGGGCCGAGGAGTGGCAGATGAAGTTTAATTTAGATTAATGTGAGGTGCTGCATTTTGGAAAGGCAAATCAGGGCAGGATTTACACACTTAATGGTAAGGTCCTGGGGAGTGTTGTTGAACAAAGAGACCTTGGAGTGCAGGTTCATAGTTCGTCGAAAGTGGAGTTGCAGGTAGACAGAATAGTGAAGAAAGCGTATGGTACGCTTGCCTTTATTGGCCCGTGCATTGAGTATAGGAGTTGGGAGGTCATGTTGTGGCTGTACAGGACATTGGTCAGGCCACTTTTGGAATATTGCATGCAGTTCTGGTCTTCCAGCTATAGGAAGGATGTTGTGAAACTTGAAAGGGTTCAGAAAGAATTCACAAGGATGTCGCCAGGGTTGGAGGGTTTGAGCTATAGGGAGAGGCTGAATAGGCTGGGGCTATTTTCCCTGGAATGTCAGAGTATAGAGGTTTATAAAATCATGAGGGGCGTGGATAGGGAGAATAGACAAGATCTTTTCCCTGGTGTGAGGGAGTCCAAAACCAGATGGCATACGTTTAAGGTGAGAGGGGAAAGATTTAAAAGGAATCTGGGGAGCAATATTTTCACGCAGCGGGTGGTACATGTATGGAATGAGCTGCCAGAGAAAGTGGTGGAGGCTGGTACAATGACAACATTTAAAAGGCATCTGGCTGGGCATCTGACTAGGAAGGATTTAGAGGGAAATGGGCCAAATGCTGGCAAATGGGACTACATTTATTTAGAATATCCAGTTGGCATGGACGAGTTGGAACGAAGGATTTGTTTCTGTGCTGTACAGCTCTATGACTCTATGACCCTAATTGCTCTTGAGAACATGGCCATGAGCTGCCTTCTTGAACAACTGTGGTTCATGTGGTGTCGGGACATCCCAGCTACTATTATTTTGACCTGGCAACAGCAAAGGAACAGGACTAGGGCAGGTGATTGTGTGGTGGTATTATTGCTAGACTATTAATCCAGAGACCCAGGTAATGGTCTGGGGACCAAGGTTTGAATCTTGCCACGGCAGATAGTGGAATTTGAATTCAATAAAAATCTGGAATTAAGAGTCTAATGATGACAGTGAACCCATTGCTGATTGTCAATGAGAGCCCATCTGGTCCACTATTGTCCCTTTAGGGAAGGAAGCTGCCATCTTTACTTGGTCTGACCTACATGTGACTCTAGACCCACAGCAATAGGGTCTTAACTTCCCTCTGGGTAATTAAGGATGGGCAATAAATGCTGGCCTAGCCAGTGATGCCCACATCCTGTGAATGAATACACTTTTTAAAAATTTGGAAATTACACATTCGACACGCTAGTACGGTGTTCTAATGCTATTGGGGGTGCTGTGAAGGTAACAGCTGGAGGATATCTCTTAGATATTCTGTACTTTTGGGTAAAAAGGGAAAGAACGGAAAGTTTCTCTCTTTTGCAGATTACTGGAAGCAAGTCATCGATCAAAATCCACCGTTGAACTGGAAACTACACTACTCCCTTCATCTAATCTGCAGAATTCAGAATTTCCAAGCCAACTGATCAACTGCCAGTCACTGACTCTGGAACCACTAATTACGCTGCACAGACAAACATTTCAAAATTGTCTGTATCCGTGTTGAGTATGACTTTT
>NW_025976734.1:0-7289 GCF_021869965.1 Rhincodon typus | reverse complement strand
CTGATGCTGCCTGGCCTGCTGCGTTCCTCCAGCTCCACACCTTGTTATCTGAAGTACAGAGGGTTTTTTTTGGAAGAGGGAGGTAAATGTTGTCTCTTAGGAAGTTAAAAATATCACAACAACAATTAAATGAACCTAGTGGCAAAAACTTTTCTTGTTGAGGCAGCATATATGGCACTTTTCCTAGCAAAAACTTTGGACAAATTTTAAAAACGGACTGAGCAACAATACCCAGAAGTCACTATTGGATAACATATGTTCGACAAAATTCATGTTTGTCAAAAGACTTTGGATCACAAATGCATTTTTGAAACAGGTACTGAAGAATAGCGATATCTCCAAATTGAAATGGGTGGTGGGGGGGTCGCGGGATAGAGTGTTCAGCCATCTGATAGCTTTACAAAAAGGTGCAAGCGCTAAGAAGATATTAGAAGTACTGGCAAAAAGGACATTTGGAACTAAAAAAAAGATAACTGTGAATATATATTTGTAGTTCGTAGGTTTATTTCTTGTGATTATAGAGTCATAGAGTCATTAAGGTCTACAGCATGGAAACAGGCCCTTCAGCCCAACTTGCTCATGCCGCCCAGTTTTCACAATTTAAACTAGTTCCATTTGCCTGCCTTTGGTCCATACCTATCCCATTCATGTACCTGTCTAAATGTTTCTTAAATGACAAAACTGCATTGTCTTCCACCACCACCTCTGACAGCCAGTTTCAGACACTCATCACCTACTGTGTGAAAAAATTGTCCCTCTGGAGTCTTCTGTATCTCTCCCCTCTCACCTTAAGCGTATGCCCTCCAATTTTAGACTCGCCTACCATGGGGAAAAGCTGTCGGCTATCCAAACTATCTATGAATCTCATGATTTTATATACCTCTACAAGGTCACCCCTCAGTATCCTATGCTCTCCTACTTGTAGTTGATGTGGTTCTACGATTGTCCTTTTATTGTCTTTCTAGTTGGTACATTTTGAGCATCTAGGAGGTGCTTTTACAGTAAGTTTGATCAGTTGGCTGTTGTTTTTTAGGCGAGAAGTAGTTGTATTTTCCTTACTACAAATAGTCATTTGTTAGATTCTATGTACTGATTTATTTAAAATAAAGAAAAATGCTCTTATCAAGTAGGGTCTGACAGTGACTTCCAAGACCTAATGGAACTAGGGAACTGGTGATAGTTCTATATTAATCAAGAAATAATTGGGACAAATAATTGGGTGAAATAATCATAATTGGCTCGGTCTCCACCTGCCCACTCACCACCCCCCCCCTCCTCCACAACTCGCCCCAACCCTGTCTTCAGCACAAACAGCACTTTTTCCTACTTGTTATCAGTTCTGATGAAGAGTCAGCGGACTCCAAATGCTAACTCTGCTTTCTCCCCACAGATGCTGTCAGACCAGCTAAATTTCTCCATCAATTTCTGTTTTATTTCAGATCTCCAACATCTGCAGTTCTTTGTTTTATTATAGAAAAGTATATGACTGGACTCTATCTAACCAGCACTGTAACCCCAATATAAAAGGTATTAACAATCCCAGGTTTTTTTTTCCTGTTTTAGTCCACTTCTGGAGCTTGGGACAGCAGAGTGGTTCAGTGATTAGCACTCCTGTCTCACATCACCAGGGAGCCGAGTTCACTTCCGCCCTCCGGCAACTCTCTGTGTGGAGTTTGCACATTTTCCCCATGTTTGCGTGGGTTTCCTCTGGGTGCTCCGGTTTACTCCCACAGTCTAAAGATTTGCAGGTTAGGTGGATCGGCCATGGTAAATTGCTCATAGTGTCCAGGGATGTGTAGGTTAGGTGGTTTAGCCAAGGGAAATGCAGGGTTACAGGAATAGGGTAGTAGGGTAGTGGGTGGGATGCTGCTTGGGGCGGGGGTCAGCATAGATTTGATGAGGTAAATGGCCTGTTTTCACACTGCAGGGATTCTAATGATTCGATGATTCAGTCCACAATCAAAACTACAGGAGAATAAAGATATAATGTCTTTTCATCATCATGATGCTTTGATAGTAAGATTTTACTATGTCTCATTATTGAAGTTTGGCTAATAACATTGTGAAGTTGATTGCAAAACCAAAATGCTGGAGAAACTCAGCAGGTCTAGCAGCATCTGTAAAGAGAAAACCAAATATCCTTTTAGTCAGGTGACTTGACAAAACCGTTGTTAGCTCTATGTAATTAACCTTTTCTAGTTCAGAATATCTTTAATTGATTTTTCTGACCAAAAGCAAGCAGCCTTCTGCCACAATTCATCTTTGCAGAATTACAGGAAATGTTCTTACAGTGTATCAACCACGGAGAACTTGGTAGACCTGATATTAGTATGTGAAAACACTTAACTCCATTCAAAGCGACATTCTAGTGATAAGCTAGACATCACCTCTCCAAGCAATCACACTTTACAAAGGACTAATTATAATATTCGGTATTTGAAAAATATGATTTATAATTAAGCAAAGACAAGAGAGTTTAAAGACAAAAAAAAACATTGTTTACAACATAACATCTTAAAGCACAATGCTAAATCTTTGAAACAATCAGTTTCCTTCTGAATTTGATGCCTCCAGTTCACAAAAAGTTTCTGAAGAAAAACAATTTTGCCTGAAGATCTTTGTAAACTTACCATCTGCTACAACAAATGGATTCCAACACAGTCTGCCCAATAACTGACCAATCAGTGGGAATGATTTTAATGCTGGAGTTGTGCTCTGTAATGAGAGGTGGCACATAATGGTTAGTATCTATGCAAAACAAACATTAGTCATTGCAAAGAATCGTACCACACTAATGTGAAAATATCAAGAAACTGCTTCTGGTTGAATTTTATTTTTCTATAAAAAAGGTAATTGCTGATGACTGTACATAAACAAACAATAGAAGCTGAACTCATATGATGCACATGTCAGTATTGTATTTCCAAGTTGATATTATCCCCAATATAACTCTTGCAATGCAACTATTAAGCACAAACAATCTTTGTGAAACATAACCACAGACAGAGAGAACTTCAAGCAGAGAAAGATAGAATTGATAAATATCAAAGAAGAATATCAAAGAAGCCTCAGGGAAATAATGACCATAATATGATTTCACATGATGCTCAAATGTGATATAGTTCATTCTGAAACTAGGCGCTAACAAGGGAAGTTATGAAGGTATGAGGGGCACATTGTCTATGGCGGATTAGAAAATACACTACAAGTTTTGATATTAGATAGGTAATGGCTAGTATTTAAATAAATAATGCATGGTATGACAGAGATATACACTGCTCTAATGCACAGACACACAAACTACAAGGTGTATCAACTGTGAGATATTAAATGCATTTAAAACTGCATTATATCAAAGTTTATAAGGATGCCAGAAAAATGGTAGGCCTGAGGATTCAGAACAATTTAGAACTCAACAAAGGATAGCCAAAAAGCTTATAATGGAAGAGAAAACAGAGTATGAATACAAGCTAGTGAGAAACACAAGGACAAACTGAAATAGGTTTTCAATTTGTGAAAAGGAAAAGATTAGATAGTACAAATGTGAGCCGATTATAGGTGGACACAGAAGAATTTATAGTTGAGAACAGAGAAATGGAGGAGAAGCTAATTAATCACTTTGCATATGTCTTTTTGGAAGACGATACAGAACATCGCTTAGAAATACGAAGAAATAGACTGGTGAAACTCGGGAAACCATGTGCATGTGCTTGATCTTGTATTTTTTTCATCTTTGGTTAGTAGGTAATAAAATGTCTTTCTTTCACTCAAGAAAGCCTTGTAATTGGCTCCTTCAATTAAAACATCATACTAGTCAAAATTAAGTGTGATAGCTGCATGCTATAAAGAAATAAAAATATCCATTGCAACTGACTGAAAGGGAATTAAAAGGAGAGCTGATCCACCCTTCCAAACTTGGTTGTAACAACATTTAGAAAAGAATGATAAAATTGGGCAGAGTCAAACTGGATTCATCAAAGGGAAACCTAAAAAGTTTTTTTTGTGGGCATTACTTGTAACAGATAAAAGAAAACCAACAGATTTGGATTTTCAGAGGGCTTTTGATTAAGATTCTACACAGAAGGTTAACAAACAAAATTAGTGTGTATGGGACTGGGAGTAATGGGAATTAATTAACATATAAAATAGGGTTATGCAATCATTCTCAAATTGGCAGATGGTTAGCAGGGATACCATCAGGCTAGGGCCACAGCTATTCACAAACTATAGGAATGATTTGAATGGCAAACCAATTGTAATACTCCCAAATTTGCTAATGACTAGGTGGGAATTTAAGATGTGAAGAATGTGCAAGGAAGTTTTAAGGCGATTTAGACAGGCCTAGTAAATAAAGTGCAATCTAGAAGAAGGAATATGAATAAGTGAGAGATTATCCACTTTGGTAGGAAAAAACAGTAAGTCACAATATTTCTTAAATGGAGAGAGATTGGGAAGTGTGTCCAAAATAACCAGATTCCTGTTTCTGAATCATCAAAAGCATTGCAGTGCAGCCAGCAAATAAGAAAGCAAATGCTATGTCGGCATTCATTACAAGGGGATCGGAGTAAAACTTTCTTGTTCCCATTGTATGTAGTCGTGATGACACCACATCTGTACAATACTGCCTATATTTTTTATCACCTTATCGAAGGAAAGATATACTCATCATCAGGAGAGTGCAATGAAAGTTCACCAACCATTTCTGGGATGTTGAGACTTTATTATCGGAAAAGATTGAGGAAATTGTACTTGTATTTTCTAAAGTTTCAAAGAATGAAAGGTAATCTCATTGAAACCTACAAAATCCTTATAGGGCGCAACAGGGTAGACATAAATAGTATGTTTCCTAGCTTGAGTCTAGAACTAGGGCAGATCATTTGGAATGAGGGTTGGGATATTTAGACTGAGATAAGGATGGAGTTCTCTACTCTGAGCGTGGTGAATCTTTAGAATTTTCTACCCCTGGGGGTAGTAAAAACTCAATAATTGAGCATGTCCAGACAGAAATTAATAGGTTTCAGGAGACAAATGACATAAAATGATATTAGAAAGCAGGGAAGTGGCAACGTGTTAAATGATCAATCATGATCTAATTGAATGGTGGGGTGGGGTCAGCAGGCTAAATGGCCTACTCCTGCTCCTATAAAAGATCATACATGACAGCAATTTAATTAACTAGCTTTTCAATGATCAAGATCAAAGCTTTTCTTAAATATATGTGCTGTTGTACTACTAACATAGATACCTACAGAATCAGCACATCCAAGTTGCATTGCTAATTGCAATCTACCTAATGACAGTGAGCTCTGTGTTTCCATGCAGGCACCTTCGTTCGCCATTTTCCTCACCCATTGGTTACATTTTAATGTAACTGCACAACAGGTACTCCCCAAAGGCAGAATCTTAAAAAGGTCTGAGCAACATGGACTATTGTGAGATGTGGGGAAGAAACCAACAAGAGGCCCAGTGAGGTACTTTTGATGTCAAGATCAGCTCACTCCATCATTTAATGCTTTTCAGAAGCGGCGTAGAGAGATTCTCACTAGGCAGCAGCAAGGTACCAATTAATGGAAATTATTGCTTGTTAAATGCTTTATTAACACACTACTCACCTCATTAATATTCAGCCTCCCATCTTGTCAAACTGATCAAATAAGCTTGAAGTCAGAACCTGGCAGATTCAATTTGCAGCTTGCTCCAAAAAAATCTCTATGTTACCTACAGCCAAACCATAGTTCAGGGTTCGATTAATGGACACTAGCTGCACACACCCTTCCTCCACAGACTTTGTCATCTGGCATCAGTCAACCAATCACAACCATCTAGGCACTTCTATTCACTCTCAATGCACTCTAAGAGCATAGACTTGCTTTGCAGGCACACAAGGAACTGGCACTGAAAGGAAACACTGGTGACATTTTGCATACAGGGATAGGGACCAAGCTTGCAGATTGGATGAGGTGCATCTCAGGAATGCTTTTTGCTTGCTGTCTCAGCCCTCACTCACTTAGTGTCTTTCTGCAGGTTCACAGATTCTCTGCCTTGCTATGATGTGCCAATTAGCACAGTCACAAAAATAGGCAACTTCCAGAACTGTCACTGTAAGAAGCTCACCAGATGTTTTATTTGAGATTCCTCGCATTGGCAGTATTTTGCTTCTTCATAAGTTTTTTCTGGATTCAATAAAACCCCAGCTTGGTATGACAACAGATCTAAAAAAAGCATCCATTTAATCCATTGGAACACTGAGAACTTCAGTTTGAGTTTTAATTTTGGGCTGAGTCTTACTTTTTTGGCTAAATCTGAGTTGCGTCAAGCATTTTACACTGTGAAGCCTAGTGAGTTCACTCACTTTATCTTACCAAACTTGCAATACCAATTGCCCAGCCCACCCCCATGGCATCTCATATCTGATTTCCACTCCACCTGACCATGTGTGATTTCCGGAATAACTCACTGGATTTCTGCAAAACACCAGCTTCCCTTGTACCTAATCAACTTTAAAAGCCCCTTGTGAATCTGGATGACCACTGCCATTCCAAAGACACCCTGTTGGTTGACAGACAGAATATGAACATTTCACAGAAGGGACAATGGCACTGCGAGATTCTGACGGGGATTTGAAGGTCCTGAGGAAGACAAGCAGAGGAGGTTATGACACTACCAGCTGGACAAAGTTGCCACGTGGTTTACTGCTATTTCTAGGGTATGGAGAAATGGCCAGCAATGCAGAAAGAACAGCAATGACTTTCTCCACTTGGCCAGGGCAAATGTCACACTCTTCTCTCTGTACCTACTTCCAACCAAGATTAACTCTCTGCCACTCACACCATTACATGCAACAATCATTCATTCTCATTAACACTCCCACCTCCCTGGCCAGTAATCTTCTAAGCAATGTACAACCTCCTCTTTACTTCAGTGCACCCCTTTAGCTCCATGTACAATAGCACTAACAACTGCTTCCAATGCATTCAACATCACTCCACAAGTAGTGACTAGTCCTGTATACAGTACTCAAGATGCAGTCTAACCAATGCCCTGTATTGTTGAAGAATAACCTCCCTACTCTTGCATTCAATTCCCCTTGCAATAAAAAAAACATTCTATTAAAAAGCAAAAGAACTGTGGATGTTGTAAATCAGGAACAAAAACAAAGTTGCTGGAAAAGCTCAGCAGGTCTGGCAGCATCTGTGAAGGAGAAAACAGAGTTAACGTTTCGGGTCCGGTTCTGAGGAAGGGTCACCGGACCCGAAATGTTAATTCTGTTTTCTCCTTCACAGATGCTG
>NW_025976733.1:0-7289 GCF_021869965.1 Rhincodon typus | reverse complement strand
GCTGTGTTCATCCAGCTCTACACCCTGTTGCTCGCCATATTAGGAGTTGGATTAGCATAGATTGGGGCTTAGATCCATCCATTGCCTTTTGGTCAAGTTAATTAATGTGTTACCTGTCCCAGCCATTATCCCAATCTGTCAGGTTTTTGGTGAGGGAGGAAATGTTATGTACACCTTCAGGAGGCCATTGTGAATAAGTTTTTATTAATCTTTGGAAATGTTTTTGAAAATCCTTGTGATCCTTCTTGAGATAAGAACAGTCAAGTACAAACACCAGCTGAATTCACAAGGGAAGGCATGTGGCCTCTGGAAGCAACTATGTAATATTCCTTATGTTGGCTTTAAGGCCAGATTAGCTTTCTTTGCAAAATGCGTAATATAACAATACATTCATGACACAGTCCTCCCACATTCTATTTTCTGCAAAATTAGGTCATCCAAAACTCTGCTTCTCATGCCCCAACTTGCATCATATACCGTTGACACATTCACAAGTGCTTGCTGAGCTACATTGGTTCCTGTCTGGGGAGAGAATCTCTCTGTGGCCTGTCCATTCTTACCTCTGCTATCTCCTCCAGCCCCACAACACCCTGAGAATCTGCACTCCTCTAAGTCCTGACTCTTAAGTAGTCTCTACCATTGGTGATTATATCTTCAGTTGCCATGGTTCGAATCTCTGCTATATTCACCCTATGGCTCTCTACCTCACTTTACTCCTTTAAGATATCTCTAAAAACCTACAAATTTGATTAAACTTTTTGATCATCTGATCTAATATCTGCTTTTGCATTTCAGGGTCATATTTTGTTTTATCATGCCCATGTGAGGCAGCTCGGAATGTGTTATTATATTAAAGAAGCCATGTAAAAGCACATTTTGTTGTTGTAATGTGGCAATCACAGCGATTTATACACAGCAATTTTTGACAAACTGCTGTTTGATTGAATGACAACATAGTCTGCATTTAAACATTGATTGAAAAAAAATATTGTCCAGGATCTGAGAGGAAAAAAAACCCTGCTCATCCTTATTTAATGCCATGAGAATTTATACATTTATCAGACCTGACAGATCAGGGCTTTGAAATCTCATCTGAACGATAGTGTTTCCAACGGTGCAGCAACGCCTCAGTATTGCATGAGAATATCAGCTGAAACTTGGCCTCCAAGTTCCTGGCAAGATTCTTCTCAGTTGATTACAAATGTAAGACCTGAGAAAGTCAAGTTAATAAGTGGAGGCAGGAACATATTTTAAAAATTACCTGAGACTAAAGGTCTGTAATCATGTTAAAGTATGTAGCCTCATTAAGGGAGTTGGATACTGCAAGGTGACAGGGACAACCTCTAGCAATAGCACTCTCTTGTGGCAATATTTAAGTCAGATGAATAGCCAGACTGGATTATGTTCTGAACTTTCACATTTAGCTTTATAGACTGCTGGTATGTCCATTTCTGCCAGTTTAAATAAAAAAGATCTATTGTGCTTGATGGTGAAAATTCAGTGCCGTCTGCTAGTTTAGCTTTTTGTTCAGGCTTTCTTTATAAACTGCAATATTGTTCCTTGGACACAATCAGAGTTTGACAGTTTTACAAACGATGCAAGTTTTCTTCTAGATTTGCTGAATCTATAATATAGTTAAATGTCCCATAGCTTCACATTGAGGAGGAGCTTTGGTGATAGGAGGTCAGAGATGTTGGGGAAAGTTTGAGGAGTTTGGGTAGAATTCTGAGGGAGTGGTTGCAATGGTTAAAAGCTCTGCCCCTGACAATGGATTATGAGGGTTACACAGACTGCTAGATGCAGTAGATTGGGGCAGGGGAGAAAATTTGGGACTTGTGGATGTGGTGTGAAAATGGGCAAAGTGTTTCAGGTAGATTTTTGGGAGGTTTGCACATCAGGCTAACCACGTGGACAGAGAATACAGTCCCCTAAATTTATTCTTGTGTTGTAAGTAAGAAGAGACAGTTTACATGCATTTAGAGTTCCTAAGCAAGTAAAATGGAGTGATAGGAATGCAAGTACAGAGGTGCTTTGGGGAATAGTGCTAGAAAATGGTACTGGCTTTATTAATGGGATGGTCTGTCCCAGATTTGTTTCTATTGAATTTATTTGTTCTTGCTACAGCTTCACAATCTTCTGCATGGAAGGGCTTACTACATGCAGCTCTTTGTATTTCCCTTGGATATGGAGAAGTCCAGTTGGATTGGTGTCAGGTCAAGATAGGAACTTGTCACTCTGTGCGAGTAAATATGATATTGATGATGCTAAACAAATTTAACACAAGAAGACATTTGTTTTTTACATTGCATTGTTGAAAATACCAATTGTTATAGAGTCAAGATCTCATATTATTAATTTCCTGATTTTACACTTTCTGCATCCTATCTGTGTAAGGAAATAGATCGCATAGCCAAAGACATTAGCTGTCAGAGCAACACTTCACAAGGCTTTGGGGCAGAGACAGGACAAGAGTGTATCAAGGCAGCTGCTCAATGAACGTTGATGTTCTAATTTACTGTAATCACAAGCAAGATTAGCATTTATTGGCCATCTCCATCAGTGAGGCTGAGGTGCTCCCAAAATGCTGTGAGGTAGGGAATTCACAGGCCCCGCGGTATTCATTCAAATCCAGAGGATGTATGCCTTGTATGGGAATGGTTGTGTTCCCACTCTCCTGCTGCCTTTGTCATTTTTTTTGTTCGTTCATGGGATGTGGGTGTCACTGCCTGACCAGCATTTTTTGCCCATCCCTAGTTGCTTTCAAGAAGGTGGTGGTGAGCTGCCTTCTTGAGCCACTGCAGTCCCCAGCCTGTAGGTTGACCCACAATGCCATTTGGGAGGGAATTCCAGGATTTTGACCTAGTGACAGTAAAGGAATGGCAAAGATTTCCTAGTCAGGATGGGAGCAGCTTGGAAGGAAACTTGCAAATACTAGTGTTCCCATTTATCTGCTGCCCTTGTCCTTCTAGATGGAAGTGGTCGTGGGTTTGGAAGATGCTGTCTGAGAATCTTTGGTGAATTTCTGCAGTGCATCTTGTAGATAGTACACACTGCTGCTACTGTGCATTGGTGGTGGAGGGAATGGATTCTTGTGGATGTGACAATCAATTGGGCTGCATTGTCCTGAATGGTACCAATCTTGTGGAGTTTTGTTGGAGCTGCACCCATCCAAGTGGGTAGTATTCTGTCACACTCCATACTGTGCATTGTAATGATGGACAGGTTTTTGGGAAGTCAGGAGGTGAGTTATTTGCTGCAGTATTCCTAACCTCTGACCTGCTCTTGTAGACACTGTCTTTATGTGGTGAGTCCAGTTGAGTTTCTGGTCGATGGTAATCCCAGGATGTTGATACCAGGAATTCAGTAATGATAATGACTCAATGTCAAGGCATGGTGATTAGATTGTTTCTTATTGGAGACTTAGGTTTCTTATTTGAACACTGCTTCAGTATCTGAGGAGTCACGAATTGTGCTGAACATTGTGCAATCATCGGAGAACATCCCCAGTTCTGACAATATGATGAAGGAAGGCCATTAGCGAAGCAACTGAGAATGGTTGGACCTGAGATACTACCCTGGGAAACTCCTGCACCGATGACCTGGAGCTGAGATGATTGACCTCCACCAACCACAACCATCTTCCTATATGCCAGGTCTGATTCCAATCAATGGAAAGTTTGCCCCTGATACCCATTGATTCCAGTTTTGATAGGGCTCCTTGATGATACATTCAGTTGAAGGTGGCCTTGATGTCAAGGTTGTCACTCTCACCTCACCTCTGGGATCCAGCTCTTTTGTCTTTAAGGCTGTAATAAGGTCAGGAGCTGAATGGCCCTGGTGGAACTCAAACTGAGCGTCACTGAGCAGGTTATTGCTGAGCAGGTGCTGCTTGATAGCACTGTTGATGACACCTTCCACCACTTTACTGATGACTGAGGGTAGACTGATGGGGCAGTAATTGGTTGGTTTGGAATTGTTCCACTTTTTGTGAACAGGACATACCTTGGCAGTTTTCAACATTGTCGGATAGATGCCAGTGTTCTAACTGTAGTGGAACAGCTTGGCCAGGGGAATGGCAAGTTCTGGAGTGCATGTCTTTGGTAGTATTGCCAGAATGTTGTCAGGACCCATAGCCTTGCAATATCTAAGTGCCTCCAACTGTTTCTTGATATCACATGGAGTGAATCGAATTGACTGAAGACTGGCATCTGTGATGCTGGGGATCACTGGAGGAGGCCAAGATGGATCATCCACTTAGAACTTTTGGCTGAAGAATGATCAAAACGTATGAGCCTTATCTTTTACACTGATGTGTTGAGGATGGACTCTTCCATCATTGAGATGGGGATATTTATGGAGTCTCCCACCTCCAGACAGTTGTTTAATTGTCCACCACCATTCATGACTGGATGTGGCAGGACTGCAGAGCTTAGACCTGATCTTCTGGTTGCAGGAGCTTACCTTTGCCTATCACTTGCTGCTTATGCCATTTGGCATGCAAGTAGTCCTAATTGGTAGCTTCACTAGGTTGACACCTGATCTTCATGGATACCTGGTGCTGCTCCTGGCATGCCCCCCTGCAATCTCCACTGAACCAGGGTTGATCCCCTGGCTTTATGGTAATGGTTGAGTGGGGAATATGTTGGGTCATGAGGTTGCAGATTGCACAGCGCCTCATGGATGCCCAGTCTTGAGTTGCTAGATCTGTTCCAAGTCTGTCCTATCTAGCATGGTGATAGTGCACACAACATGATGAGATGTGTTCTCAATGTGACGGTGATGCTTTGTCTTCATGAGGACTGAGTGGTTGTCACTCTTAACGAGATTGTCATCTGTAAGCCAGCAGATTGGTAAGGATGAGGTCAAATGAAAAGCACTCTTGCTGGTTCCCCTCACTGCCTGCTGCAGACCCAGTCTAGCAGCTGTGTCATTATGGACATTTTAGTGAGTGGTGGGATTGGGTTTGCAAGATGCTGTCAAAGATGTCTTGCTTGCATTCGTCCTGCAGATAACACAGGAGGTCAGTGATTCAGAGTGTGAATTTTCTGTCCCCTACATCACCTGTTAGATCTGTTAGTGTTTAATTCCATTGTTGCCAGCTCTGGCAAAATAGCAAAATGTATTAGACAACAGCTACATTTCATCGATGTCAACTGAAAAGAACAAAATATTAGTAGAAGGCAACCCTCAAATATTACCCAAACAGCAACAGCAGTTACAGGATGCCAAAATAGAGTTTAATCACAATGTCTCCCAAACTGTTGGCGTTTCTAGATCCTACACCCTGGAGAAAACAATCTGTACTAAGCCTGCTCAGACAGTAATGAGAATAGAGTAGTTTCATTGACACAGAGTTCCAATGGTAAGGTTCATCTTCATTAGTGTAACTACAGGTCAGTTACATCTAGGTACATAATTTTCTGTCACAGATAACCTTCTCCCATTGTTTTCTTTCCTCAAGATGTACTGCTACTGGGACACTGTTTTAGAGATGGAAAAAAAAATTCTTCATTACCTCACCAAGTTGCTGTTCTTTCTGTGTTATTCCAGACAGTGATCATCAATTGGTTATTACGTTGTGTCAGATATTTCAGCAGAACCCAAGCCTACTCTTGTTTAATCTCCGTCTATACAAACTTCTTAGGAGCAGTCACTTACTATTTCTCCTCTCATTGAAGCCAATTGTACAACCCCACTTCCACTGTTGGACATAACACCTCCTAGCTGATTCTTATAGGAGTTCCACTAATATCAGAAGTGTGCGACATTATGTGTCAGAGTGTAACAGTGTGATTGTATATGTCTGAGCGTAACTGCCTGTATGCATCTGAATGGAACAACTTCTGTGTGTGTCTGAGTGTGTAACAGTGTATCTGTAATAAAAGCAAAATACTGCAGATGCTGGAAATCTGAAACAAACACAGAAAATGTTAGAAAAATGCAGCAGGTCTGGCAGCATCTGGGGAGAGAGCAACAGAGTTAATATTTTGATCTAGTATGATTCTTCATCAGAGTTCTGTTTGCAGTGCTGGAGTGAATACTTAGCTATAAAAATCAAAGATACAAGTATGGGGCAGACTGTAGCACGGCCAGTTCATGGCTGTGATATCCTAGTTGATGACAACACAGTTGGACATTTCACCACAGATTTCAAAGTCAAGTTGAAGTACCAGTATTTTATAATAAACAGTTTGGTAGAGTGCAATTAACTATTAAATTGGTTCCTTGCTCCCGCCATATTATTTAAAGTCCTCAAAGCTCTGAAGAAAGGGTATACTGGATTCAAAACGTTTCTCTCTTCACAGATGCTGCCAGACCTGCTGGGTTTCTCCAACATTCTCTGTGTAAGATTCCTAAGGGATTTGACAGAGTAGATGCGGAGGGGTTGTTTCTCTTTCTGGGAATAATTTCAGAATAAGGGGTCGCATATTTAAGACAGAGATCAGGAAGAATTTCTTCTCTCATAGGGTAGTGAATCTTTGGAATTCGATACCACAGGGAGTTGTCGAGGTTGAGTCATTACGTGTATTCAAGACTGAGATAGACAGAGTTTTAACCAGTAAGGGAATCAAGGGTTACAGGGAAAGCCAGGAAAGCGGAGTTGAGGGTTATCAGATCAGCTGCAATCTCATTGAATGACAAAACAGACTCAAAGGGCTGAATGGCCTACTTCTATTCTGGCATCTTATGGATTTATGGTAACAGTGTGTCTGTTTGGGTTCAAGTGTAAACATGGGTCTGTAATTCTCTATGTGTAACAATGGGCTGAATTTCTACTCCAAGGCAGATGGGTATGTTCAAAAATTCTCAGAACTGAGTGGCATTCTAGTTAACATCGTCCAGTCAGTTTATTCGAGGGACTTCTCAGTCGTCACAGTGACCCTTTCAAAGTGGCAGCTACAGTAATCGCTTGAGGCAGTTCATGAGCCACCTGATCTCTTGTAGGGCTGATATTGATTTTGTTCACCATGTACAAAAGACATACTGAGACTTCAACTCATCTGAGGAGGTTGCACAGAAGGAGCCTCTCCTGACATTGCAGGTATGATGCAATCAGCAGATAGGAGCTCATACTTTGGCCTCTGTCCCTGAAATGAATCCCAGTGTCTTTATGTGACAATGTGACTGTGTGTTAGCATGTCTGTGTGTGACGTTGTGTCTGTGAGTGATAGAATGTCTGTGTGTGACACTGTAACTTTGTGTGACGGCATACTATGTGTAACAGCATGTCCATGTGTGACCGAGATAGCAGGAACTGCAGATGCTGGAGAATCTGAGATAACAACGTG
>NW_025976732.1:0-7290 GCF_021869965.1 Rhincodon typus | reverse complement strand
GAGAAGTAAGTTTGTAAGGATATCACAGTTATCTGTAAGAATAACAGGGTGGTCATGGAAGGGGATTTTAACTTTCCATACATACACTGAGACTTCATAGTGTTAAGGGATCGGGTAGAAAGGAATTTTTTGTGTGTGTGCAAGAAAATTTACTTATTCATTATGTGGATTTTCCTCCAAAAGAAGATACAAAACTAGACCTACTCTTGGGAAATAAGACAGGGAAAGTGACTGAGTTGTCAGTGGGGGAGCACTTTGAGACCAAAATCATGATTATATTAATTTTAAAACAGTTATGGAAAAGGATAGACCTGATCTAAAAGCTAAAGTTCTAACTTTCAGCAAGGGCGACTTGAATGCTATCAGCCATGAAGTTTCGAAAGTTGATGGGGGAGTGGATATTTGCAGGTAAAGGGACGGCTTGCAATGGGGCGTTTTCAAGAATTACACAACAAGAGTGCAGAAACAGAATGTTTTGTTAGGGTGAAAGACAATGCTGGTAGGTGTAGGGAATGCTGGACGACCAGAGAAATTGATACTCTGAACAAGAAAAAGAAGAAAGCATATGTAAGGTGTAGACAGCGGGGATTGAGTGAATCCTGAGAGAAGTATAAAGGCAGTTGGAGAATGCTTCAGAAGGAGATCAGGAGGACAAAAAGGGGACATGGGATAGCTTTAGTAAATAGGGTTAAGGAGAAGCCAAAGGATTTCTGCAAATACACTAAGGTCAAAAGAGTAAATAAGTAGAGAATAGGGCCCCTTAAAGCTCAGCAAGATCACCTATGTATAGAACCACTGGAAATGAGTGAGTTACTAAATGAGCAATTTGCATCAGTGCTTTCTGTTGAAAAGCAAATGTACCCGAGGGAACTTGGTGAAAAAAATAACAAAACCTTGAAAATTGTCCATGTTACAGAGAAGGAGGTGCTGGCCCGTTAAAATGCATAAAGTTGGATAAATTACCGGGATCTGATCAGGTATATCCTACACATTTATGGGAAACGAGGTAAGTTATTGATTGGCCCCTTGCTGAACTATTTGTATCATCGATAGCCACCGGTGAGGTGCTGGAAGACTGGAATTTGACTAACGTGGTGCCACTATTTAAGAATGGTGGTAAGGAAATGCTAGGGAACTAAAGTCTGGTGATCATGAGATCAGTGATGGGCAAGTTGTATGTGGGGATTCTCAAGGACAGGATTTACATGTATTTGGAAAGGGAAGGACTGATTGGGGATAGTCAACATGGTTTTGTGCGTGGGCAATCATGTCTCAATAACTTAATTAAGTGTTTTTGAAGAAGTGACGAAAATGATTGATGGAGGCAGGATGTTAGACGTTATCTATATAGATTACAGTAAGGCACTCAACAAGGTTCCAAATGGTAGACTGGTTAGCAATGTCAGATCACATGGAATACAGGGAGAACTAACAATTTGAATACAAAATTGGCTCAAAGGTAGAAGACAAAGCACGGTGATGGAGGATTGCTTTTAGAAATGCAAACCTGTGACCAATGTTGCTCTACAAGGATCACTTTTGCGTCCATTGCTTTTTGTCATTCTATGATGATTTCAGTTTTAATACAGGAGTTATGGTTGGTAA
Organism: Rhincodon typus; assembly: GCF_021869965.1. NCBI lineage: Eukaryota > Metazoa > Chordata > Chondrichthyes > Orectolobiformes > Rhincodontidae > Rhincodon > Rhincodon typus. Next base: position 5,685 of record NW_025976732.1, on the reverse strand, counting down.
GTTTTCAGATGGCACTAAAGTTGGTGATGTAATGAACAATGAAGAAAGTTATCTCAGCGTAAAACGGGACCTTGAAGAGATGGGCTGGTGGACCGAGGAATGGCAGTTTAATTTAGATAAATGTGAGGTGCTACATTTTGATAAGAAAAATTAGGGCAGCACTTGGTAAGGTCCTGGGTAGTGTCACCGAACAAAGAGGCCTTGGAGTGTAGGTTCATATTTCCCTGAAAGTGGAGTTGCAGATCGACAGGATAGTGAATGAGAAGGCTGCTATGTTTTCCTTTCTTGGTAAATGCATTGAGTATAGGAGTTGGGAGGTATTACAGTCATATTACAGCTGTACAGGACATTGGTTAGGCCACTTTTGTAATACTGCGCTCAGTTCTGGTCTGCCTGCTACAGGATGGATGTTGTTAAACTTGAAACGGTTCAGAAAAAATTTGCAAGGATGTTGCCGGGGCTGGAGGGTTTGAGCTCTAGGGACAGGCTGAATAGGCTGGAGCTATTTTCCCTGGAGAATTGGAGGCTAAGATGTGACCTTATAGAAGTTTGTAAAACCATGCGGGGCATAGATAGTGTTAATAGTCAATGTCTTTTTCCCAGGGTAGGAGAGTCCAGAACTAGAGGGCGTAGGTTTAAGGCAAGAGGGAAAAGATTTTAAAAAAGAACTTAACGTGCAATATTTTAAGGCAGAGGGTGGTGCATGTAAGGAATAAGTTGCCAGAGGAAGTGGTGGAGGCTGGTACCATATCAGCATTTAAAAATGCATTTGGATGGGTAGATGAATAGGAAGGGTTTATCGGGATATGGGCCAAATGCTGGCGAATGGGACTAAATTAACTTAGGATATCTGGACATCATGGATGAGTTGTACAGAAGGATTTCTTTCGATGCTGTACATTTTTATCTCTCTATGACTGCTCTCCATCCTGTTTTAAACGCTTTCCGTCACAATAGCTACTTTCCACTCTGCAAGATACTTTCCAGAGTCTAAGGAGCTCTGAAGAACTTGGACCTTCCTCAATATTCAGGGATATGGCTCATCGAATCATGGAATTTATAATACAGAGAGATGTCCTTGACTCTTTTTGTGTGTACCGGCTTCTGAAAGAGCTATCCAGCAAGCTCAATTCTCCAGCCTTATCTCCATCACCCTCTAAATTCATCATGCATCTGGTTCAACAACTTATGTTCTGAGTGCTTCCTCTTTATTCTAATTTCCCACAGTCCCTCACTTTCACCCGGCACCCTGTTCCCCGCTATTTCTGGAAGGTTTTCTGTTTCTCCCTTCACGGAGACAGAACGTCGCATTCCACGCTGGACAGAGCTGGCCTGTGTCACCTCGTGAATATATTTGAGAATGTCACTCTGGCACATGATGGATATCTCACCCACTCCTGCATGGAAAGTTCTAGAATGAAACCAGTTCACTTGATGGCCATTGTCAGCACTGCCCTCTCCCTGGTGCATACATGACACACTCCCTCAGCGTTGAAAATTCCTTCTCCTCCTTATTTTATTTTCCTGGCTGATAAACAGTTATATCCCTGCACAATCACAGTGATCTGAAATATTAATGAGTCTGCTCTTAATAGAAGCAGTTAACAATGTAATTGCACAATTTTCTGTACCACAGTCACGATAACAGCAACACCACTGTTGCTGGTGAAGTTGACTGGGGCTGTTGGGGATGATTTGGCCTAGTGGTGTTATTTCTAGACTATTAATCCAAGAATCCAGGTAATGACCCACATCCCGATTCGAATCCCACCACTGCAGGTATTCGAATTTGAATTCAATAAAATATCTGGAATGGTGAAACTATTAAGCCATCGTTGGTCGTCGGAAAAAAAACCCACCTGGCTCACTAACGTCCTTTAGGGAAGGAAATGTGCCATCCTCACCTGGTCTGGCCTACGTGTGACTCCAGGCCAACAGGAATGTAGTTGACTCTCAGCTGCCTTTTGGAATGACCAAACCAGCCACTCAGCTATTTCAATCACTACACAGTCTCAAAGAAATGAAACAGGACAGACGTATGTACCAGCAACATACAGCATGTGGACTGCAGTGGTTCAAGAAAGCAGATCACAAACACCTTCTCGAGGGCAACTAGGAAAGGGAAATAAATGCTGGTCCAGCCACTCACACCCACAAACCATTAATGAATAAATGAAGATGACCACATTCAGGGGAGACAAACTGAGGTGGCATTACTTATTTTAAACATGGACTCGGATATATTTCTACATGAGCATGATATTCAGGAAGATGGAAAAAGGTGAAAAAATGTTATTAATTTCATATTGTATTTCCATAACACCTGATCATCAACAATCCCTTTCTTTGCTTATTTTGCTCTAGCTCTCTCTTTCTCCATTTATTCAGCTCATTCCTTCTCCCCTTCAAAACAAGCATCCCTGTCACCAGCATAAGTCACACTATTTGCCAGATGACTTCAGTTCCGATGTCAGTTCAATGGACTTGAAATGTTAAATCTGTTTTTATTTCATCAGAGCCAGCCAAACCTGCTCATTTTGCTCAGTACTTTGTTTCTTTTTGTTTCAGATTTCTGACATCTTTCTTTCTTTGATTAAACTGTTATTTTTTTTTTAAATTTCATGTAATGTCGACATCATTGGCAAGAGAAGCATTTGTTAACCATCATTAATTGCCTTTGACTGTGACCATTCCACAAGGCATTATAGAGCCAAACACATTGTTCTGGGCCTGAATTCACATTTAATCCAGACCAGGTAATAACGTTAGATTTCTTTAATAAAGGACATCAGTGTAATGAGATAGTTTTTCAACAAAATGCTGTGGGTTTTATGGTTGCTTTCAGTGAAATTTGCTTTTGTTCCAATTCTTATCATTCGAATTTAAGTTCTGCCACCAACTGTGGGAGGACTTGAAACAGTATTTTTAGTACAATAACCTGTGTCTCTGAATTACCTGCCCAGTGATGTAACTACTCTAACATGGTGTCCCTATCGTTGCTTACTTTCGAGACAAGAATAAGGGTGTGATCAAATTATTTGTAACTGGAAGACTGTTCTGAAGAGAGCTGGAACCATAAAGTCTGAATTTTACAAAGGCATAGATAATGGTTTATTCAGCAACAGCACAAAGGCAGAGGTGGAGAGTGGGGATATTATGGAACTAATATTGGGCAGGTTTGGTGAAGGAGACAATACAGACATAAATCAAAAAAAGGCCCTCAATGTTGTGAACAAATCTTGTTCTCAGATGCTTGTGAAGGATGAGTCTGAAATTCATGGATAATGAAGCGAGGCTTTAATTGAAACTGAAGATAATTGTTTCTGTCTTTTCCAAATATTGGTAACAGAAACAGCAATACAGTTTAATATACTTTATGGAAGTATTGACTGGACAGAGATAGAGAGACTTACCAGGAACACCGACAACAGCGAGAATGGGATAGTAGCCAGCCTGAATAATCATCAGTACACCTTCTATCTGAACTGGTAATGTTGACCAATATGCAGTAAGATAGTAAAGACCATCGGATAAACTCCTGTCCATTGTTGTAACATTCCAGTCTATTGTTCTCAGATTCTGATCTCGCCGCCCCCTCCGTCTGCAGCTGCTGATCTCTGTTAGTGCTGTCGCTGATGTTCCTGCTCATACTATGGGATAAGACATTGAAAGGAGCCCATTATTAATAGGAGAGGGAAAGCTTCCTGTGACGCAGTTAGAATCCATAGAGACTGACATCAATCACAGTCACTGAACAAACAGTTTCAGTTAACCCCTTTCAATACACCTTCAGTGAACTACAGTTCACAATAATAACTGGACTGGATTGGATGTTAACATCGTTGGCTATTGGTCTTATATCCCATCATCAATTGCTCTAACAAAGTCTGTGGTGAGGGACAATGATGGATGTTTTCATTTTGCAGGCTAGATGGTTCTGCCTTGTTGTCCATGTGCAATGCTGTAACCACCTGCACCAACACCCTCCTAAAAAAAAACACAATCAAAATGTTATTACTGTGCTGATTACTACTACACAACCAAAAAAAAATGTCGCTGGACATAGTTGCCCTGACCTAGCGGAAGAAGTGTGGATTTCTCACTGTTGTAATGAAGCAACATTGTATCTTCAACATGCAGAGTTCTTCATTGCAGTTTTTGTGCTTTAAAGTAGTAACATTTACATTTCCTGAAACAGTTTAACAAAACCAAAGCCAAATGTGGCGTGTACAATTATGTTGTTCATTAAAGCACATGGACTAAAGAGTCAGGGATAGAATGAATGTGACATTGGTTCGGAGACAGAGAGGAATGGGGGCAGTGGCTGTAGAGACTGGAGAGGAGGACAGTGATATCCCAATTTCACCAGTATTTAGCTAGCACTTATTCTGACAGACGGAATGAAATGTAATGCAGAGCAAGGAAACAGGTTATATTTGGGCGATGGAATGCCAAACAACAATGTGAACATAGCATGATAACTTTAAATGTGATGTAGGTAATCATATAATGCGTATACACTTTTTAATCATGGGGAATGCAGATTGATAAGATTGTTCATATCTGCACAGGATATTCAGAATTAAAAGCAGGCAAATATTTCAAAATGTTTGGAGGGAAAGGGAGATTGCAGGATTATAATAGTAAGGATACAGCTCATGCCCAGCTCGTGCAGAGATGATGGCCTGAGTGACCATCACTTTTGCTGTAATTATTCTGAGATATGAATGAAAAGTTTTCAGAGCCTGAGAGGACAAGCTTTGTCAGTGAAGGACACAGACTGTACCGCCATGAATAATCTATTTCTGTTGTCTCACGAAGTGTGGCTGCCTCGAAAATGTGTTTTCAATCAAAAGCGATTTCCTGAAATTCATGCATTTAGGAGGGTGATAGCAAGAAATTATTCTTTGAAAATTAAAGAAGAAACACACTCTGGTGTAATACAAGTGTAACCGACACAACAGCTCTAATGGAAACAGGAATGGAGCATATTGTCCAAATATAACCAGGTTCAACATCTGGACCCATCAAGGAAAGCAAAATGCTAGAGATTATGGAAATCTGAATTACAAAGAGAAATTGGTGGAGAAACGCAAAGATGAGGCAACATCTCGAGACAGATTTAGAGTTAACAAATCAAGTCTAATATGAACCTGTTCTGAAAAAGTCATATTGGACTCACAAAGTAAATTCTGTTTCTCTCTGTTCAGATGCTGCTAGATCTAATGACCTTTACTCCAGCATTTCTTTTTTTCTCTTTAGGACTATTGTAATTTGTCTGATTTGAATCCAAACAGTGAAGCTGCCTTTTGAGTTGAATCTCAAATATTCTAAATGTGTTCAGCTTAAATGGTGTTCAGTTCTGGTCGATTGTGTTCAGCTCTGGTCAACTGTGTACAGTTCTGGTCACTTCATTATAGGAAAAATGTGGAAGATTTAGAGTGGCTGCAGAGGAGATTTACCAGGATGCTGCGTGGACTGGAGGGCAGGTCTTACGAGGAAAATTGAGAGAGATAGGGCTCTTTTCATTGGAGCGAAGAAGGATGAGCAGTGCTATGATAGAGGTGTACAAGATGATGAGAGACAGAGATAGAGTGGATAGTCAGAGACTTTTTCCCAGGGCGGAGATGACTATTACGAGGGGGCATAATTTTAAGGTGATTGGAGGAAGGTATAGGGGAGATA
>NW_025976731.1:815-7290 GCF_021869965.1 Rhincodon typus | reverse complement strand
CCTTGAAACGTCAACTTTCCTGCTCCTCTGATGCTGCCCGGCCTGCTGTGTTCCTTCAGCTCCACACTGTGTTATCTCTGACTCCAGCATTGGCAGTGCTTACTAACTCTTCCACCAGAATTGAGTTTACAGCAAAATATCACCTTATTGTCTAGATGTCTCTTAAACAGTATGCTACAGGTGTCTTTCTTTGGCCTTCTCTTGTCTGCCTTTAATAATAGTCAGGACACATTTTCAGTTTCAGAGTTTGGGTCTTTTCAGATACAGAAAACTTGAAATGTATTTTAGAAGCTTTCGCTTCTGAATAACCTGAGTGTGTAAATGCCAAGGTATTCAAGGCTATGGGCTATGAGTGCTGGAATCCAGGATGAGAATGGTTAGGTGGTTATTTTTTGACTGGCACAGACTCAATGGGCCAGAAGGCCTTTTTTCTGTGTTATAGACCCCTATGATTCCACTGCGGAGTATTGTGGGGTGTTAGAGATTACTGAAATTGGGACAGTCAAGCCCATTTGAAAACAAGGGTGAGAATTGTGAAATGAGGACACTGTTTAACCAGATTCTGTCACGTGCAAGTTCAGTGAGCACAGAGCTGATGGATGAATGGGACTTGGTGCAAGTAAGGACCTGGGCAGCAGGAGTCTGGATGATCTCCATTTAGCAGAGGTTAAAGCATGGGAGCTCACTCAGGAGGCTGTTGGAATATCTGAGAGTAGAGGTAACAATGGATGAGGATTTTGACAGCAGATAAATGAGGCAGAGATGGAGTCAGGTAATTTTCCAGAGGTGGTAAAAGGTACCTTTAGTCATGAATATGTGACTGAAGCTCTTCTTTGCATCAAGGTTGCAAACCGGCTGCTTTAGTATCAAGCAGTTGCCAAGATGAGGGATGGTATTGGTGGCCAGCGAATGTAGTCTACAGTGGGATTCAAAGGCATTGGCTTCAGTCTTCAACATATTTAGTTTCAGGAAACTGGGACACTTGCCCTTATCGGACGTGACATAGATTTTTAAGAGCAGGGAGGTGATGTTGGAGCTGAACAGGACTTTAGTTAGGCCACAGCTGGAGTGTTGTGTGCGGTTCTGATCCCCATACTATAGGAAGGATGTGAATGTACTGGAAGTGGGTGCAGAGGAGATTCCCCGGCATGTTGCCTGAGATAGAACATTTCAGTGATGGTTTGAGGCTGGATAAGCTCGGGTTGTTTTCCTTGGAGCAGAGAAGGTTGTGGTGGGTCCTAATAGAGGTGTATAGGATGATGAGGGGCATGGACAGGATGGGTAGGAAGCAGCTCTTAGTTGACGCGTTAATAAGGGGGGTAACATTTTACGGTGAAAGGCAGAAGGTTTTGAGGAGATTTGAGGAATTTCTTTTCACTTAGAGTGTGGTGGGGGTCTGGAATGCTCTGCCAGGGAGGGTAGTTGAGGTGGGAAACCTCACAACCTTTAAAAAGGCTTTGGGGGAGTCCGGAAGTGAGTTACTTGCTGCAGGATTCCTAGCTTCTGACTTGCAAATGTGTGATGTTGATTGAGGGGTAAATATTGGCCTAAACACCAGGGATAACTCCTTTGTTGTTCTCTGAAATAGTGCCATGGGATTGTTTACATCAACCTATAAGCGCCAATTTGGGCTTGACTTAACATCTTAACTAAAAAAGTACGTGGATGAGCACTTGAAATGTCCTAACATACAAGGCTATGGGCCAAGTGTGGGAAAGTGGTGTTAGAAGGATGAGTAGCACAGACTTGATGGACTGGAGGGTCTGTTTCCATGCTATGTATCTCAATGACTCTATGACTTTATAACTGCCTTCTGAAGAAGTCATATCGAACTGGAAACATCAACTCTGTTTCTCTCTCCACAGATGCCACCAGACCTGCTGAGCTTCTCCAGCTTTCTCTGCATATGTTTCAGATTTCCAGCATCTGCTGTATTTAGTTTTTATTGCCAATGTTTCTATGGCTATGGTGAGATAAGGATGGAGGCTGGTGAGAGTGGCCTTGCCCACCTGGACACCAGCAGAGAGACGTTGGAGGTGGGTAGGATGGTCACTGTGTCAAAGTCTGCAGTCAGAGTGCAAAGTTTAACTTTTCCACCATCATTTTGGAGAAACGGTCATGGTCTATTTGAGAAAGAATAAAAAAAAATGCACTGTGTGGTATTTGGTATCCAATTACCAAATAGTTTTTAGTGCTACGTTAGCTGAGATCATAAACTCATGTTGCATCTGGGATGCATTTATTTTCAAACATTATCTAGCTCCTCGGTAGAAATGCACAATTTTAAATGGGATCAGTTGTGAGCAGGCCAGGGAGGGGTCCCTGTGTTCAATGCCCTGGGGCTGCATTGAGTTAGCTGATTTCAGCAGAAAAAAGGGCTCTTCGCTATTTGCCTTTTAATGTCCCTGAGATTAATATGGGCTAGGGTTCCTGGTTCTCCTGACCGCTACCCGCTGCTGACAAAAGAGTGGTTTCCTGGGTTTGTGCCAACTTCAAACCTATCACCTGGGAATCAACCACAGGGCTGCATGCTGAAAGCTTGGTAAAGAAAGAAAGTAAGAAAGAGATTAACATACATCCTCTTATGACCTCAGGGTGTCCCAAAGCACTTTACAATCAAGGAAGTACTTTTGAAATGTTAGAATGTAGGAAACGTGGCAGCTGCTCTGTGCACTGCAAGCTCCTGCAAAGTGCAACATGAAAATGATCAGTTAATCCTGTGGATGGTGTTAGATGAGAAATAAACAGTAGCCACACTCTCTTACTCTCCCTTATAAAAGCATTATCACTCAGTTTACATGATAAGGCAGACAGGGCTTTGGTTTAATCTCATCTGAAAAGCTGCACTCCCAACACTGCAGCATTCCCTCACTACTGGCATTGGAGTGCAGGCTGGATTGCACTCTCAGGTTCATGTCTATTGTACTTTTTCCAAAGCCACTGGGCTGTAAAATGCTGTGAAGCCAATGCAATATTTCTGTTTTGAAATAGAATCACTGTATAATCAGGGACACTGTCTGAAAGCATTTGTTTTCAACTGTACACTGACAACAGTTGGCTTTGCCCCATCAGCAAATCTCTCAGACACTCTCCACTGTCAATTCAAAACTAGGGGGCATATTGTTTAAGGTTAGAGGCGAAAGTTTTAAAAAGGACATGGGGGGGCAACCTTTTCTACACAGAGAGTGGTTCGTGTGTGGAATGAACAGCCAGAGAGAGTGGTGGATGCAGGTACAGTTACAATGTTTAAAAGATTTGGATAAGTTCGTGAAGAGGAAAGGTTTGGAGGGATAAAGACCAAGGGCAGGCATGTGGGACCAGTTTAGTTTGGGAACATGGTCAGCGTGGGCTGGTTGGAGCAAAGGGTCTGTTTCCATGTTGTATGACTCTAAATGATCAAACTGATTATCTGACATCCAGTACTGGATGAATAGCCAATTTAGGGAAAGGAAGAGTCAATCTGTATCCAGCAAAGACCCCGTGCACCGTAATGTGTTAATAAACAGATAATCTGTAATTTTTAAAACTTATTTGTGGACGTGGGTATCAATGGCTAGGCCAGCAATCGTTGCCCATCGCTAATTGTTTCTTGAACCGCTGCAGTCCACGTGGTGTAGGTAGATCCCCAGTGCTGATGGGAAAGGAATTCCAGGATTTTGACCCAGTGACAATGAAGGAACGGTGATATATTTCCAAGTCAGGATGGTGAGTGGCTTGGAGGGGAACTTGCAGGGGGTGGTGTTCCCATGTATCTGCTGCCTTTATCTTCCCAGATGGTAATGGTCTTCAGTTTGGAAGGTGCTATCTGCCTAGCTTTGGTGAGATGTTGCAGTACATCCTTTAGATGGTACACACTGTTGGCACTGTGTGTTGGCAGTGAAGGAAGTAAATATTGTAGTTGATAGCTGAATGCCAGTCAAGCAAGCTGCTTTGTCCTGGATGGTGTCAAGCTTCTTGAGTGTTGTTGGGGCTGCACCCATCCAGGCAAGTGGGGAGTATTCCATCACACTCCTGACTCGTGCCTTGTAGATGGTGGGCAGGTTTTGGGGGAGTCGGGAGGGGAGTTGCTTGCTGCAGGATTCCTAGCTTCTGACTTGCAAGTGTGTGATGTTGATTGAGGGGTGAATATTGGCCTAAACACCAGGGATAACTCCTTTGTTGTTCTCTGAAATAATGTTGTGGGATTGTTTACATCAATCTATAAGGGCCAATTTGGGCTTGACTTAATATCTTAACTGAAAAATGTCGCCTCCGATGGTACTGCGCTCCTTCAGTATTGCACAGGAATGCCAGTTTTGGGACTTGAACCCTAAACATTGTGGATTAAAGGCAAGAGTGCTCCTGACAAAGCCATCAATGCAAATGAAAATCAGGTGAATTCTACAACAATGACAACTTGTATTTACACAGCGCCTTTAATATGTAGCAGGCTGGTACTTCCTCACTCTTAAAACAAACTAACAATACGTTTAACACCAGCCCAGCCATTGTAGACAGACATGACAAATGCCCACGGGGAGGAGGTACTGGAGGAACAGGGGGAGGCAAAGGAGGAGTGGAGTGAATTAAATAACAGGTTGACGTGATATAAATTGATTGAAATGTCCTAGGGAGTAGTTTATCTTCCCTCAAGGCTAGGAGTGAATATTTTTCCATATTCTCCAACTGGCAGTTTTATTTTTCCAAGTTCCCAACATGACTTGACATCTGTCGCATAAATCACTGGGTAGAATTTCAGAAAGGGAAAAAAAAATGCCTGAAAACAGGTTTGCATATGTGAACAGAATCTGGCCAACACCCCAGAGCTAGACAGAGAATGGGAGTATGATTCCTCCACTTTAGCACATTGGGAAAACAGGGCAGAGTAATTCCTAGCATTTTGGTACTTTCCCCAATTGTCCATGTACTTTAGATGGAAGTGTGAGCATGACTTTGGCATATAACACTCCCACCTCTGTACTTGGAGCGATTATCTGGACTGATTTTCTAGTGCAGTACTGTGCTGTTGGAGGCATCATCGTTTCTTGTGTTAATTCTGTACTGACGGAGGGTGTTGATCAAGTAAATATCAGTGAAGGAGGTCTGTGGCACATTGGATAGTGTACCTACCTCTGGGTGAGCAGATCCTAGGTTCAAGTTCCATCTGAGGGCTTTTTTGGCCATAGCAATTACATTGTAAAGTCACCAACAGGTTGATCAGCAATTTATGAATCCTCCTTCTGTGCCTATAAGAATCCCCTACAGTGCAGGTAGAGGCCATTCAGCCCATTGAGTCCACACCAACCCTCCCAAGAGCATCCCACCCAGACTCAACCCCCTACCCTATCCATGTAACCCTGCATTTCCCATGGCAAATCCATCCAGCCTGGACACTATGAGACGATTTCCCATGGCCAACCCTCCTAACCTGCACTTCTTTGGATGGGGGGAGGAAACCAGAGGGGGCCCACGCAGACATGGGGAGAATGTGCAAACTCCACACAGGCAGTCGCCTGAGGCTGGAATTGAACCTGGGTCCCTGGCGCTGCAAGGCAGCAGTGCTAACCACTGAGCCACCGTGCCACCTATGATAGATGGCAAGAGTGGGAGAGTTTCCTGGTCAGCCAGGACAGTGTGGGAGCTGCAAAACAGCAGTCCCCCTCACCATGTTAAAAGACTCCATGTACAGGTTTTTGACATAACCAAGTGTCTTGGGCACATATGGACTTTTGTGGTGCAGTGGTAGTGCCCCTATCTCTGAGCCTGAAGGCCTGGGTTCAAGTCCCACCTGCTGTGGAGGTGTGTCATTAATAAACCTGGGCAGGTTAATTTTAAAACAGAATATCCTGAGTACATATAAAGAGGGACTGCCACTGGCGTGGGGGCTGTTACATGCAGCAGACCAATGGAATAGGTGATTAAATTGGAGATGGATCCCTGGCTGTCTGTGTTTTCTGTGACACTGTGGAGTCCATAGCTCCATGTACACACTGGGGTGCACTTGACCGTAGCCCCTGCTTAATTATCTGAGGGATCTGCTTCTTGATGTTTGGTTGTGTTTTAGCCATATTCCGAATGTGCAGATAATCATACTGGAGAACCCCCTCATGGGTCTGCTATTGGTTCTGACCAAGATGTCCACGGGAAAGTTGTTATACCCAACTACCTGCTTATCTTCAGTGGTTACATCCATGCCTAGGTACCTGTTAAAAGGGGACACACTTTCTACAACATGCCTGAGGCCTCTTGTGACCAATGGGTACCACAGGGGCTGCAGGAAACCAACATTTTTATTTTATTTTACATTGTTCATTGAACATTTGTTTTTTGTTACATCCTTTTAAGGTGTGCTAATCTTTAAATTTGGCTTAATTTCATTTAATTAGCTTCAGCTAAATGAATATAAAGATGGACTGGACTTCAGGGGTTAAGTTATAAGGAGAGATCATACAAATTAGATAAAAGATGAAAAAAACTGCAAATGCTAGAAATCAGA
>NW_025976731.1:0-715 GCF_021869965.1 Rhincodon typus | reverse complement strand
ACAAATTAGATAAAAGATGAAAAAAACTGCAAATGCTAGAAATCAGAAACGAAAACAGAAATTGCTGGAAAAGCTCAGCAGGTTTGGCAGCATCCGTGGACTGAAATCAGAGTTAATGTTTTGGGTCCAGTGACACTTCACCAAAACTGATAACAGTTCAAAGGAACGGTCACTTGACCTGAAACATTAACTCTGATTTCTCTCCATAAATGCTGCGAGATATGCTAAGCTTTTCTAAATTTCACCTAAATTGAGCAAGATAACTCATAGGCTGGTATCCAGGAGAGTATCGAAGAAAGTTCATACCCTGCAAATTCGACCTACATCTGATTTGGAACATTTAAATTGCTTAGCAACATCATGATCAGAACAATCAAGATATGTGTCCAGTTAACTGGTCATCTGGTTATAATGAAGGTTGACGCCGACATGGCCGTATCAATGATTGCAGAACCAGCCTTCACCAGAATTCGTTCTGGACTCCAGCCAATAACTTTGTCTAAGACTTCAGCTAGGCTGAGAACCTGTATCAGGGAGCCTTTACAGAATAAGGGTACAACCTTTGTTCTGACCTCACATGACAGGCAGCTGATTCAGTTACCAGTGACTGTAGCAAAAGGCTTGGGCCTAAGCTTGACAAAGTGAAATTGACTGAGAGATTCAGCTACATTGGCTCAACATTTTTCAATTAGAAAATGGCTGCCTGAGTGAAGTC
>NW_025976730.1:0-7290 GCF_021869965.1 Rhincodon typus | reverse complement strand
ACCGCATCCCAAAACCAGTCCAGCTCGTCCCTGCCTCCCTAACCTGTTCTTCCTCCCACCTATCCCCTCCTCCCACCTCAAGCCGCACCTCCATCTCCTACCGACCAACCTCATCCCGCCCCCTTGACCTGTCCGTCCTCCCTGGACTGACCTATCCCCTTCCTAACTCCCTACCTACACTCACCTTTACTGGCTCCATCCCCGCCTCTTCGACCTGTTTGTTTCCTCTCCACCTATCCTCTCCTCTATCCCTCTTCTATCTGCCTCCCACTCTCTCCCTATTTATTTCAAAACCCCCTTCCCCTCCCCCTTTTCTGATGAAGGGTCTGGGCCCAAAACATCAGCCTCTCTGCTCCTATGATGCTGCTTGGCCTGCTGTGTTCATCCAGCCCTGCACCTTGTTGTCTCGGATTCTCCAGCATCTGCAGTTCCTACTATCTCTGAGTGAATAGTCCTGCCAGTTGGTACGCACAGGATCTGAATTCATGGCCAGGTACTCCATCTGGGCCAGTCGCTTTCCTTGGGTTCACTCTCAAAAAGGTCGATCTAACATCTGTGGTGGTGACCCCGGGTACAGGTGCATTTGAGGCTGTTGGAATGGTTGACATCGTTTCACTGACCTTCTGTTCAAAGCGAGCGTAGAATGCATTGAGCTCATTGGGTAGGAAGGTGTTGTTGTCCATGATTCTGTTTGACTTTGCTTTGTCATCTGTTATGTTGTGTAAGCCGTGCCACAAAAGACAGAAGTCTGTGTGGTTAGTCTGGGTCTCAGGCTTGGGTCGGTATTGCCTGTTGGCGTTTCTGATGGCCTTGTGAAGGCCATACTGGAGTTCCTGTACAGGTCAGTGTCACTCAACTTGAACACCTGAGATCTGGACTTCAGTAGGGAATGGATCTCCCAGTTCATCCATGGTTTCCGGTTGGGGAACATTCAGATTATCTTCTACGGCACACAGTCCTCTACATACTTACTAATGAAGTCTGTAATGGTAGAGGCATTCTCATTCAGATTCAAACCTGTGTTCTTGAATATGGCCCAGCCCACTGACTCTGAGCAGTCCCCGAGAATGGTTAATTATTTTCAATCACTAAGCTTCCAAAAGCAGTTGGGAGAAAGTGCATCCTGAGTGAGACACAACCACAGTATGTGTGTTTCAGGGAATTTAAGGAGAATGGGAATTCAGTGCAGAGGGGAAGAGATGGTTTTTGCTTTTTTGTAGTTTACAGTTTGTAAACTATAAAAGTACTATATTCTACAGTAACAAGCACCAGGGAAAAAGGGCCTAGAGGAATTTATATCGCGTGATATTAGTAATCTTTGAAAAGTATTAATTTAAAAAGGCTCAGTCATTGGCAGGCCAGTTTAAGACCATGGTGTTCTACTTTATGTGAAGCCAGGCACATTTCCAGTGCCTGGGATTAGTGTTTGTGCAGGAAGGGTCTCTGATTGCAGCTCCTGGAAGTCTGGGTTTTGGAGCTAGAACAGTAACTGGGGACACTGTGGAGCATCCACAAACTTGATAGAATCCTGGGAAGCACGTACAGAGAGGTGGTCACACCACAGGCTGAGCCCCCCATAGGCCGGAGGAGAATGGGTGACTAGCAGCAGAGTAAGAGGCCTTAGCAGATAGTCCAGGATCTTGTCAAAATCCAAGATGGCGGTGAAGTAGAGTGCTCCAGCCAGAGCTCATCCCCTTCATTCATTTTTTTTCTCTCTTTTTTCTCTCTGTTGTGTTTTATTTCCTCTCTTTTCTTTCTTCTCGGTGACGTCCTGCACTCCCAGCCTCACCACAGACTCGGACCCTTGGCCTCAGTGCAGACTGGGACTCTCGGCATCAGCACAGACCCCCTCTCCGCCTGCTGTGGTGGTCTCTCCACCTGGTGTAGTGGTCTCTCGGCCTGGCGCGGTGGTCTCTCAGCCTGGCGCGGTGGTCTCTCAGCCTGGCATGGTGGTCTCTCAGCCTGGTGCGGTGGTCTCCCGGCCTGGTGGTGGTCTCTCGGCCTGGTGTGGTGGTCTCTTGGCTAGGCATGGTGGTCTCTTGGCCTGGTGTGGTGGTCTCTTGGCTAAGCATGGTGGTCTCTCGGCCTGGTGTGGTGGTCTCTTGGCCTGGCATGGTGGTCTCCCAGCCTGGTGTGGTGGTCTCTTGTCCTGGCGCGGTGGTCTCTCGGCCTGACGTGGTGGTTTCTCAGCCTGGCATAGTGGTCTCTCAGCCCAGCATGAAATTCCAGCCTTGAGGGGATTTTAGAGTGGCCTCTCAGCCTTGAGAGACTTGAGGTGAAGCCTGGCACAGTCTGGCGTCATGGCCCACCAGGGACTGGAGACTCGGTGCCAGCATGGATTGGGTTGGAAGTACTTTTGTTCTGAACTTTTTATTTCTCTATTTTCTAATTTATTTCTATGATCTGTAATGCTGGACTTATTATTTCTTTATTTTTCTAATATTTTTCCTAAGAACTTGCACTGAAGAAGCTGTACCTAGGTACTTTGTACCTAAGGTGGCACCATAAGTGGCAACTTGTAAACTTTTCACTGTATCATGTGACAATAAAGCTAATTCATTCATTTAATTCAGGAATTCCCTGCAAAATAGATATACCACTTTGGATACTGCTGGGGGGGAACGGTTTTTTGGGGAAAGCAGCTGTAGCCAAACTCATTACATAACAGTTGGTTCTGCTGAACAGGAGAGGAGGAGAAAGTGTGGAAATGCAATAGTTATAGGAATTGAATTATAATGGGAATAGATAGGTGTTACTGTGGCCACAAATATACTCCAGGGTGGTATGTTGCTTCCTAGTGCTAGGGTCAAAGATGTTTTAGAGAGGCTTCAGGAGGGGAAGGATGAGCAGGCAGTGGTTGGTACCAAAGATATTGGTTAAAAAGAGATGGGTTCCTAAAAGCAGAATATAGGGAATTAGGAAGCAGGCTGTAAACTAGGACCTCAATGGTAGTAATTTCAGCATTACAACCGTTGCTAGTCAGGGTAGAAATAGCAGGGTATGTTGAATGAACATGTGGCTAAAGAGAGTGTGAGGGAAAGTGTTTCAGATTCTTGGGGCATTGATCAGGGGAAGGTGGGACCAATATAACCTGGGCACGTTATACCTGACCAGGACCTGGACTGATGCCCTAGGAGGAGTATTTGTTAGAGTGGTTGAGAAAGGTTTAAACTAAATTGGCAGAAATTGGGAAGCTATGCAGAGTCAAAGGAAGGGAAATCCAGGGCAGGAACAGAAAATGGAAAAGAGCAGTAGGAGAAGTGATAGAAAAAAACAAGAGCCAGGGTCAAACAGGGTTATGGGCAAAAATAATGGGAATGGGACAAGCAATACTGAAATAACAAGCTTGTTGGCTTGCTTGCGGAGCTGGCTGGTTATCATACAGACAGTTTGTCACCGTATTGGGTAACATCATCAGCGGGGCCTCCGATGAAACAATGTTGTTCTACTTCACTTGGAATATATATAATCCAGTCTGTTAAGTTGGGTTGTGTCATTTCTAGTTCTGTTCTGCATGGGTTGGTATATGGAGTCTAATTCCACATGTTTGTTAATTGCATTACGGGTTGAAAACCAGGCTTCTAGAAATTCCCATGCAGAACAGAACTAGAAATGACAAAACCCAACTGAACAGACCAGATCATATAAATACCAAGCGGAGTAGAACAACATCGTTTCATCGGAGGCCACACTGATGATGCCACCTAGCATGGTGACGAAACGTCTGTACAATAACCAGTCAGCTTGGTGAGCAAGTCAACAGCCTCATACACACCCCAAGCTACAAATCTTTGCAAGAACCTGAAATGACAAGCCTTAAGGCTTTGAGATTTAATACATGGAGGATTTGCAATAAAGTGGATGAATTAATGATACAAACAGGTATGATATCGTCAGGATAATGGAGACATGGCTACAGGGTGATCAGGGATGGGAACTGAACATCAAGGGGTATTCAGCATTTAGGAAGGACAGACAGAAAAGAAAAGGTGGTGCAGTTGCATTACTGTTAAAGAGGAAATCAACACAATAGTGAGGAAGGATATTAGCTCTAATGATGTGGAATCTGTTTGGATAAAGCTGGGAAATGCCAAGGAGTAAAAAATGTTAGTGGGGGTTGTATATAGACCCCCAAACTGTATGGAGATGTTAGGAAATTAGAGACATATGAAATAAAGGAACATGTGTAATTACGGGTGACTTCACTCTGCTAACAGGTTGAGCGAATCCATCAACTCTTGAAAGGTCTTAGTAGGTCCCTCAGGAAACGTTAGGCTCCTAATAACCACAGAAGCTGTGGGTCCACATGCTGTCAGGAGAATTACTTATTGCTTTTCATCTGCCCCAATGTCATTTGCCTGGAAAAAATAATGCATTCTGGGCCTAGTCTTCGACAGCAGGATCGAGTCAAACTTCCGAAATAATGGCATGATGCCAGAAATGCTTACCCCACTCAAAGACAACTGTTGTGAGTGAATTTTTTCACATCACACTTTTTTTCTCATGTTGCCACTGAAATAACTCCACAGGGGTCCGGTATCCCATCACCAAATCATCCTTTACTTACACGTGCATAGTACTTTACACTGGTCCGGCTTCCTCAGAGCCAGCTCTCTGAGAGAACAGAACCTCTGACACTCCTGTTGCTATGTGTCAGCCGGGGCTCCCTGATTGGACCAGATTATCTGCCCCCAATCAGGGAACTTATATTCTATTACCTCATTACAATCAACACACCAAGTTTCTAATGGAATATATTTCAAAGTTTCATAATGTCTGTGATCAGACCTGATTCAACAAATAGCACCAGTCAACCAGCAGTAGGGCTTTAGAAGATGGGTAAAGCACAGAGGTGAGGCTAACACTGCATGAAGCATGATGATGTAACATGACTGGATACTCCGCCTTTGGGAGGAGAATGAGTGGAAAGTGCAGGAAGCCTGAGGGTGGTCAAGAACTCAATCAGGTGATGCCACACCCACCTGGCAGGGGTCTTCCGTTTACGATTTTCATTTACTTCCAGCACGTTTTCTGAGGAGTCGATGGACAAAGAGCTACTGTCTTTGAGGAGTAACTTTTCATGCTGGGCCAAGTACTGAGCTGGTGTTTGCTTTGCCAGTCGAGCACAGTGGAGCAGTTCCTGTTGTAACAGTGGCAGATTGGCCTGCATAACAATAAAGGCCAGAGTGAGAAAAGGCCATTTGGTTCAACAATCCCATCTCCTCTGGAACACTCAAGGTGATCTTTGCACCATAGACCCTTTCACCACTGATTCATGCGCACCATTTCCTTAACCAAATGGCCCTGAAATAATCTACTGGTGCTGTTAACGTCTCACGTACCCATATTCAAAACAGGTATTGATTCTGCTTCTACTCAAGGTACAAAGTAAACCTTGTTCCACAGCTACTAACATGTATTGGAAAATCTCACTTGAGGTTGTGAACGCATTTGTGTCATCTTTCTTTCTACCTTGATTCATTATGAAAAGTATCTATGTAAACATGTCACGCTGCACTTGCACCTTTTTGCCAGTGGCAGCACTGCAACACTCATTGGGTGAAGATCTCATTACAAATTGATAGGTTTATAAATGAAATTTTCAGCATAAAAATGAACAGGAATTTATAATGGTAAGAAAAAACAGGAAATATATGCTGATTCTAGATGTTTAACAAATTATTTCCCAAGAATAAGATGCAGCGCAATTTGCAGAGTTTGGGAATTGAAAATGGGTGGAATTATGGGTAGTGAGGAAGGTTGTGAAAGAATACAGCAGGATATAGATAAGTGCAAAGCTGGATGGCAAAATATCAGCTGAAGTTTAACTCAACAATTGAGGTGATACACTTTGGGATGTCCAATGCAAGATCAAAGTATACAGTAAATGGCAGGACGCTTGGGGCACTGATGTACAGAGAAATATTGGGATGCAAGTCCATAGCTCCCTGAAAGTGGCAATACCATTGGATAAGGTGGTACAGAAGGTGTACGGCATGCTTGCCTGTGCAAGACGGCAGCAGAGTAGGACTCTCCTGTTAGAGCTCCTCTGCTCCGACTGTTCTTTTTTCTCTTTTTTTCCTTCCTTTGTTTCTTCTTTCTTTTTCTTCTTCACTGCCCTCAGCACTGGAGCCGGCAGCAAGTCCAGAGCAGTGAGCCCTGTAGCAGTGCATGGGCTGTGAACCACAGTGCAGTGTGTGGGCTGTGAGCCCCAGCGCAGTACGGGGAAGAGCCCCATAGCAGCGCATGGGCTGTGAGCCCCAGAACAGCATGTGGGCTGTGAGCCCCAGCGCAGCGTGTGGGCTGTGAGCCCCAGAGCAGCATGTGGGCTGTGAGCCCAGTGCAGTGCAGGAAAGAACCCCAGAGCAGTGCATGGGCTGTGAGCCCCAGCGCAGTGTGTGGGCTGTGAGCCCCAGAGCAGCGCATGGGCTGTGAGCCCCAGTGCAGTGCGGGGAAGAGCCCCATAGCAGCGCACAGGCAGCGAGCATGAGCCAGCGGTACAAGCGAGAGAAGGCAGCCTGAGGCAGTGATGGAAGGGCCGAGTTCCTGGAGCGACGGGGGGCTGGGTCCCGGAGAGATGGAGGGGCCAAAGTACAAACCCAGATCACAATGACTTACCTAATTGCTGCTGAGTCCTGGTAAGGAGTGGACTGGAGGCTAATTGCTGGACTTGGGCCTGGCACCACATGCTGAGCTGCTGTTATCGGACTTTTCGCCATGTTGTAACTACCTCTGTAAGTTATGCTTATGTTTTCCTTTAATTGTCTTTGTGCAAGACCACTACTTTTTTTTTAACTCTGTAAGATTTGTATCTATGTACTTGTACCTGAGATAGTGTCATTAAAAGGCGGCCATTGTAAAAACTTTCTACTGTACCCCTGTACTTCTGTACTGGGGTACAAGTGACAATACAGGATATTCTACGTTCAATGTTCATTAGTTGGGGCATTGAGTTTAAAAGTTGGCATGTCACATTGCAGCTACATAAAACTTTAGTTAGGGCATATTTGGAGTGTTGTGCCCAGTTCTGATTGCCACACTATAGGAAAGATGTGGAGGCTTTGGAGAAGGTGCAGAGGAGATTCATTAAATGTTGCGTGGAATGGAGTGAATTAGCTGTAAGGAGAGGCTGGACAAACTTGGATTGTTTTCGCTAGAGTGGATAAAATCAGACTGCACAAGTGGTGCTAAAATTAAATCAGAGATAGTAGGAACTGAAGATGCTGGAGAATCCGAGACAACAAGGTGCAGGGCTGGATGAACACAGCAGGCCAAGCAGCATCATAGGAG
>NW_025976729.1:0-7290 GCF_021869965.1 Rhincodon typus | reverse complement strand
ACTTTTTCTCAGAAGACAACTACTCATATGCCTATTCTGCACATTTTATTGTGTTGTTCCAGTCATCCTCAGTAACTATAACGGAGACAGTATTGGATTGAATTTTGGTCTCAAACTTACTTAACAGTGTGGAATACATCACACTACCCAGTCCCCTCTGACTTTAATTGTATACTTTTATGTTCAGATTACAGTATTTTGCAAGAGGTTTGCAAGTTTACATCAGACAACTACGTCTTGCTTTGCAAGGAAAAACGGGTGAAGCTTTGAAAACGGAAGAGGTATGTAGTCTAGCACAGTGGCTGTCTTTCAAAATTAAATGAGGAGACTGCTGGGGAAAAGTTAGATACTTCTAGTAACTACGTTGTGTTAAATTGTTTCTTAGGGCAGAATTGTGAAGCTTGCAGCCATGTGATTTGGAATATATTTCCAAACAAAAATGTGTATTTCATAAAGTGTTGTTTCTTTTCCACAGAACAAAATTAAAGTTGTTGCTTTGAAGATAACCAATAACATTAATGTTCTCATCAAGGTAATCATTTTTATCATATCGATTGCAAAAAAGGGCAGTTGTTGTGTTATTTTGGGATTTTATGCAGTTGGAAATTGATTATAGTTCCTGACAAAGCTTGGCACAGTCTAAAGTGCTGTCATAACAGATTTTTGTAAAAGTGATTGGTGTTTTAAAAACAAAGCGAAGCTAAAGTATTACACTGCCATGCGCAGACATCTGCCTTTTTTGGATGGGAATCTTTAAATGGTATTAGTTAATGCCTTGTATATTTGTGCCGTTAGGCAAATAGATTATAATATAACTTATTTTCTAGATGCATAGATTCATTCTGTAAGCTGACCTGGTTGGTTAGCTTGTTTGGCTGAATGGTTTCTGATACGTACTAGTGCCAACAGTACGGGTTCAGTTCCCACACTGGCTGAGGTTACCACAAGTGTTCCGCCTTTTCAATCTAGCCCCTAGTCTGAGACATGGTGATCCTAAAGTTAAATTCACTACTAGTCATGTCTTTCTGCTAAGAGTGCAACTTTATGGTCCTCTGAAACTGGTAGTGACTTTACCTTACTGATCTGAAAACAGCATTGAGTAATTTGCACATTTTCTTTTGGTTAGGATCTGTTTCACAACCCTCCCTCTTATAAAAGCACGGTCACCCTTTCTTGGAAACCTGTACAGAAGGTTGAAGTAGGGTAAGGTTACTCTTGTATCTCCTATCATTGTACACTGTTTTCATTTCTCGTAAATAAACTAACTGTAAGAAACAGCACTGATAACTTCAGGTTTTTTTTTTAAAATGACTGCTGAGGTCCTAATCCCTAAAACTTATTTACCTTAGTTGTTGCCATTTTAAAATAAAATATCTCTGGGATCCTAGATTTTATAAATTATAAATGAATGATGAAACAGTTTAGGCTACCCATTTGAAAATATTTGAACACCATAGGTAGAATACAGAAGAGATTTACTAACTAGATGTGAGACAAATTAACCTGGGCCTTTTCTCTGGAAGAGAAAAGTAAGAACAGGTAAAGCAAGAACTCAGACTTGAAGGATTTCTAAGTTGGAAATACCTAGTACTACTGGTTGTTTTATGGGTCACTCAAAGCATAAATCACCACCAAAAAAACAAAGGGAGATGTTAGAAATTATTTTCTTACATAATTTTTTAAAGATCTGGGGAATGGGTATTAGAGGCAGAATAAATAGAGAAAGCCAACCCATATGCAACTAGCCAAATATTACACTTGTTTTACTGCTCTTTTAATTATTGACAAAGTTCAGAGCTCTGATACTTAGCATTTTTAAATAAAAGTCTATCTAGTAAAAGGGGAATCAGACTATGTTTTCCAATGCCAAGAGGACCACCAATGCATGTATAAGTGGCAGTGGTGATGTCATGCAAGGAATAATAAAATTCTGCACTCGGTTTGTATACATGGGAGGACACCACCACTCTTGCTCATATAGTTTGCCTCTGTGAAAAAAGCCAGTTATGCCTGGACTGCAAGAATCCTTTGGGAGTATATGGGCTGTTTTAGTTAGAAAATTGGAGTGTACAAACCATTATGGATTTTTTAGGTAGTAGGATTTTTACAATTGTTTTGGAGTGCCCCTCACATGTCATTTAGTCTATTTTCAACACAAAAGAAGGCTTAGAAAATTTAGACTTGCTGTGGTTTTATGTAGCTGACCTGAGAACTGGGATGCTAAATAGTTAAAGAACAGTAACATTAAAGGTATGAGTGCAGGGAGCACATGGGAAGACAAGAATTACATAAGCTAAATTAATATTGTATTTTTATGTCCTTTGGCAAGGCTTGAGAAGTTCGAAACTAAGTGAAGTTTTTGATACTGACCATGCCTTGGGATATCCTAAATATGACCACAGTTTCCATATCCCTGCAAGATGAAATTAAAAATTGCATTTTTGTAGCACCATTCATGGCTTTCAGTCATTGAAGTGCATGTGAAGTGTCGTCGTTATTGTCATGTAGGAAGAAGCAAAACGCAGGGCAAACGGCCGTAAACTGCAATGTAATAATGACCAAATAATGTGTTCTTGTCATGATGATCGAGGGATAAATATGAACTTGAACACTGGGGATAGCTCCCATGCTCCCCTTCAAAATAATGCAGCGGGGTCATTTACATCATTAAACTTTAGTTTAATGCTCGTTTAAAAAATGGTACCTCCAACAAGTGCAACATACCTTCAGTACCTTACAGAAGTGTCAACCTTCATTTTTTGCCTCAAATCCATAACCTTCTGACTCAGGCATGAGAGTTACTATCTGAACCACAGCTGACTCTTAAATTGCAAATTTAATGAACTGAACTGATATCATCTGACTGATGCTAACATAACTACTTCTAGTATTTACTTACTTTCCTTGCAACATTGGCATCAAGGTCCAGAGTCCAATAAGAAGAGCAAGTCAATGCAAGATAATTTGTTACAAGGATTTGTAACCTTTAAATATATTCTGAATAGATTTGCAGTTATTTTTCAGAATAGTGTAATTCATTTCATGATGTTACTTTTTAGTTGTATGTAGGAATCTTAAGATTTCTTTTGATTGTTTTTTCTTAAATGTGAAAGTGCTTGGTAGATGTCAGTTTAGATTAGTGCTGATACAAGAATAGCAAAGCGGTCTTGTAGTACTTACTAATTCTGAGCTGGCCTTCCTGTCTGCTGAATAGAAGTGATTTTTATTTGCTGTATGCCTAACTTAATATGTAAAGTAGAAAGTATACAAATAATGTTTGTGTCAACCGAGTGCTACTTTTTAAACTATATTCACTTGAAATATGACACCCTTTGGACATGAGCATTTGTACTAAATCTCTAGAATAAAACTTGTATTTACTTGAGTGTTTTAGGATTAAGGTTATGATTGTTGGTTGTCCAGCTTTATTAGTTTTCTTTCAATTGCACAATATGAGTTGACAAAGAAGAATTTCCCTAGAGCTTCAGGTAGCCAAGGCTTAAAAGATCAATGACTACGATAATAAAGTACTTAATTTCTGCATTGTCAGAATGTTTATTGCCGGAATTGATAACTTTATTTAATAGGAACGTCAAGGATAATTCATGTGTTTCATGTTAATAGGCAAAAACGAATGGCTGAGGAAAATACTTCATCCCCTCCCAAGAAACAATCTCCAGCACAAAAACGGGATACCAGACAGATTTACAATCCACCCAGTGGCAAATACAGCAGTAATCTTGGTAATTTCTCCTATGGTAAGCTATGTAAATCAAATTGTAGATCTGGCAATTTGGTTTTTCTTTAATGATGTTTCAATTTGAATAGCATCATTGGTGGAATGAGAGTTCATCTGTAAGCTGCTAAGTGACTAGATTTCTCATCTCAGCAGTGTTGTTGTGGAGAAAGTGTCACCTACAAAACTCAAGTATTATGTCAATGTGACAGGAGAAAGCATCATTGTCTATTACTCAGCCTCTATTTGGTAATTGGGTCAAACCAGCATTGATTGAATTTGGATCTAATTGTCTATCCTCATTTAATTTACTTTTTCAATAAAGGGAGAAAATAACTTGGGAAGGCCATGCATACTTTTGGAGGAAGAGGAGGCTAGAAGAAATACATTCTTGTCCTTTTTGAACTTTTATTACCTCAGCTAGTTCATTTGGAAAAGGAACACTTTGTTAAGATCAAAGATTAATCTTTGGTTAAGTGTCAAGTTTTGTGCAAAATTTTTAACTGCATGCTCACGTGACAAGTAGGCACTTGTGTAATTCGGTATAATTTTCATACCTTAACAGTGCTATTCAAGTTACAATTAGTTAAGAAAGCTCATCAAGCACAATTTTTTTTTTTTTTCTCTCTAACAGAACAGCGAGGAGGTTTCCGTGGAGGTAGAGGTCGAGGCTGGGGTGGACGAGGAAATCGTAGCAGGGGACGCCTCTATTAGAATGAAAGGCTCCTTCACCGTTGTCCATTGTGCATTAGTTACTGTGTATTATAATCTTGGGATTGCTACAGAGCACCTACAAGAACTGCTAGTAGCCTTCAAAGGAGAATTCTGTATTTAAGCAAACCTAATTTCTAGAAAATAACTTTGTACATTTCAATCTATGTTTATATGTGGGAATGTGAAGCTGTTTTTCCAAGCCCACACAATTGTTCTGAAATGTGCTTTTAATTTCTTTTTCTTTGTTTTATACTGCAGTTCTGACATTTATAATAATTGTAGGCTGGGAGGAATTTTCAAAACATAAAGCACAGCAACAGTTGACATTCCAAAATCCATCTTGGCAAAAGCACTAGGATAAATTGAAATATGGTAGGAAATTTGTGAGCAACTCTTGTGTGCTACATGTTATCCAACACGTTTCCCATTATGTGACGTAAAACCTGCATTTGCAGCAATGTTTGAAAATAGTCCTTTTGTGATCTCTGGCCAGTATGGTAAATTTCGAGCTGTTCTGGATTCCCAGTACCATTGTTTTATTTCCAAATAAATATGTGCCACTAGACCACGTAGCATCATGGTAACAGTTCATGAGAAGACTCTTGCAGCACTAGCACTTCCAAACTTCGGATTTCGTGCTCCTTGTGTTGAAATACCTAACCTTTTAATTCCCTACAATAGATTTCCCAGTCTGATAGCAGATTAGCAATGGTTTTCAAAGGTTGGCATCTTACGACTAACAATTGATGGAACTTCAAAATTTTTTTTTTCCCCATTTATCTCTCTGGATTATATTTTGCCTTTGCCTTCTCTGCTTCCCAGTTGAGATTGGTGAATTTAATTGTGTTGAAATTATGGGTAAAAGCACACTTGTGTAGTGGTGTATTCATATACGGTGTGCTACTCTGTTGGGGCTGGGTCAGACGTTCCTTTTCTGGATTTAGGTGGATGCAACCCAGACCCAGTTCAGTATGTGTCCTTTGGCAAATGAATGGCACTATCCCTATTGATGAACATAAGGCTTCATGCTGTGATAAAACTTTAGTGCTGTGCGATATTTACATAACCTGTTGCATTTTTATGATCTGTGTGGATTAATTGTTGAGTGCTATAGTACTGAAGTACTGTATTCAAAAAGTACTTGTAGTTTTAAAAAAAGAATGATTGCTTGATTCAAAAGCTTTGTCTGCATTTGTGCTTTGATCCCAACTTCATTGCCGAGTTGCGTACCCACTAATCTTTTGACATCAATATTACCTTATTGTGCATTTGCATCGTACAATGGGCTTCATTTTGATGTCAGGTTTAAACAGTCATGAGGTAAGTTTTCTGATCAATTTCTCAGTTTATCCCTCTGCCCCAGTAAACTGACAACTATTAACTTTCATACATTAATTTTTTTCTGATTATTATATATGCATTCATTTTTAAAATGAGAACGAAAACCATTGCACTATTGGGCTGAGTACTACATCTATATAACAGAATCATATGCCATTGATTGTGGTCTTGAGCAAACCTACGTAATCAGCAGGTTAACTCTTGCTAATCTATTTTCACAAGCCTTCAAATGCTTTAAGTGATGATGCATTATCACACTTCAGTTCTGGTTGTGGGAATTGCTGTCTAGCATACTTACACAAAACGTTACATTATGATTCTGGTTATTGTTATCTGCATGCGACAAACACCAGTACGATTCTGAATAAACTGCAAGTTGTCGTGCGTTATTGCGTCATGATCTTGCAGAATGTTCACTTGCATTAGTGATCTTGGGAGTCCAGCTTTAAAAGCCCTGGTATCTAAATTGAAGAAACAACAGTCAATTCAAGGCAGTAACTGCTGTGCATTGGTGAAGCAGCTATACAGAAATTGGGCAAAGTTCTTTCACTGTGCACATTGTGGTGATAAAGGCCACAGTGGGATTGTTAATGTTCATGTCGAAATTTGAACTGTGAAAAAAAGAAAGCTAAGTGATGAAACAAAATGGTTTTGAATTAACATTCACATATATGTATGTTGGTTCTTAAATGCCAGTTGTCAATGTTACATTTGTTTCCGGATGTGAGTAATGCTGAACTATTTAACTGCTTAATGACCTAGATTTTAAATTTATCATAGTGCATACTTAAATAGTAGAAGCTGTATTTTGGAAACTTGCTGTTGGAGGTGAATGAGTACAATAGGCACAAATGTGCATGAATGACATTTTCATATTCACTTTCTAAAAGCCAGTTATTGTACAGTTTCTTTGCGTGGAAGTTACCTAATACGTTACTGATAAAGAAGGTATTTGAGGGAAAGATGCTTTTTTCCTTTTGTGAAAAAGGAATATAGTGGAACTTTTTCATTTATTTAGTCTTTGATTTGCAGTATAACAATGCAAGACTTTTAGCAACATGTGGAAAGTTCCAATTGTCTTTTGCTTGTGCAGAAAGATTTATTTCAACGTTTGGTTTAAATAAATGCAAATTGAGATGTAAAAGTAATTAATGAATTCCATCTCTAAGGCCGTAGGTAAAGCAGTTTGATCAAATTTTATTTAGGAAAGATATAATTGCATGTGACCTTTTTATAAGGATGCCCATACATATTTAGAGAATGCATTTTGTAGATTTTTTGCTAGTTTTATTAATGCCATTGCAGCTTCTGTTTAGAAATGCAACAAAGTTAATTGTTCACCGCCTCATTTTCCTTTAGTGGAAGGAAATGTAAGTGTTGCCCCATTCTTTTGGAATACAACATTTTGTACAGTAATAAGAGATGACAAGTTGTAGAGCTGGATGAACGCAGCAGGCCAAGCAGCATCAGAGGAGCAGGAAAGCTGACCTTTCTGAAGA
>NW_025976728.1:0-7291 GCF_021869965.1 Rhincodon typus | reverse complement strand
TGCAGCAACATGGAACTACGCCAAGAGGAAGAAGAATACCTCTTCCAGGTTTTCAAGGATAAAGGATATCCAAAGAATTGGGTCAGAAGATGCCGACACGAACAGCATCAGAAAGATTCTACACGCCCCGACATACTCATCGCACTACCCTACATCAGAAACACGTTGAAACTCACCACAAGACTCCTGCGACCGCTGGGCATCAGAGTGGCACACAAGCCCACGTCAATCCTACGACAAGTGCTGACCCGAACTAAAGACCCACTCCCCGCCATGGACAGGACCAATGTCATCTACAAGATCCCCTGCAGAGACTGCAAGAAACACTACATCGGACAAACAGGAAGGAAACTAACAACAAGAGTACACGAATATCAACTGGTTACCAAAAGACACGACCAATACTCACTCATCTCAATCCACATGGACAAGGAGAACCACCACTTCAACTGGGACAGCACCAAGATCCTGGGACAGGCTAGGCAGAGACAGGCATGAGAATTACTAGAGGCCTGGCATTCCACGAAGCATGCTATTAATAAACACATTGAACTCGACCCCATATACATTCCATTACGAAGGAAAACCGGATGTGAGGCAATCCATCTCAACAGACCGCAGAGTTTAAAAACCAGGCAGGAAAACACACCGACGCTTCATCGGAGGCTGCACTGAGGATGTTACCAAGCACGGTAACGAAACGCCTGCAAAACAAGGAACCAGCTCGGTGAGTCAACCAACCTCAACAAGCTCAACACCCAAAACCCGAGCTACAAATCTACTCCAAAGCCTCATATACATCTTGCCGAATTAACCTAAAGAATTGAAGAAATACTAAGAAGGGGCTAATAAGTGCAATAGGATTTCTTATGTTCTGACTTTAGTTCAAAGCCCAGGAATTCAACTTTGCTGAGTTCTCTCTGTAGCCAATAATCTGGTTGAATCAACAGATTGAACTATGTTCTCTGAGTACCAGCATACATTTTGAACATTTGAGCCTGAAAGAATAAATCTGAATACAGCATATTAATTTCTTTCAACTGGCACTACAGTGTGGTGGAATATATTTTAATTTTAAATTTGTAACATCTAATAACAAACACAGACATCAGTCAAAGTGGTAGATTTCCGTTCCCCTGATTAAATCTCCTCTATTCTGAACACTGCAATTAAATCTTTGAATCTATTTTCCTGTCAGGGAAGGTGTTCCAGCTTCTTCCGAATCTCATCAAAACTATAGGCTTCAATCCTTCACATCATCTCAGTGAACCTCCTTTGATTTCTTTCCATCGTGTTAGTTACATTTCCTGTAACAAGACATCTAAAACCAGACACAGTGGGTGGAACCGTGTAGGGGCCTGGAAGGTGTGGGCTATGATGAGATTTGTGGTAGAATCAGGTGAGAAGTGCAGTGAGGCCAGTCTCAATGTCAGGAGAAACATTGAATCTTTTAGGCATTTGCTGAGCAATGTGGAGAGTTTCTCACTAGTGTGTAGTGAGTTGAAAATTAAGGGTCTCATCATTTGTTAAATGCTATATTGATACCACAACTCACCTCATTAATGTTCAGCTTCCAACCTTGCCAAATATGGTGAACATGCCAGATGGGGTGAATTCTCAACATGAAAATCTGAGTGGGCACTTGGTGACCTCACCAGTGGTTACAAAGAACGTCCATGTTGTTCTGCACCAACATGGTCCTTGCACACCAGCTGTATGCACTCGTCACCATGGGCATAGGCATCCAACATTTGCCAACCCCTCATGGTCCTCATGACACATGTTCAATTCACTCGCAGGACACCTAAGAAGTCCAGAACCACATTGCAGTGCATACCACAAGTGGCATTGAAAGGCTGCTGCATGGATTGTTTTCATGCATGGATATACAGCGAGCCTCATGGGCTGGAGCAGGCTGCATCTCAGGGCGTCCCCCTAGTATTTGCTCAGATGGTGAGAGATGTTTTGCAAAAGAAAAGACCCACACTATGCAGTTTGTGTAATTGTGTATTAGAGGTGTGACTGTGGATTGGAATCACAAACATGGTAACCACCATAGTTATTTTAATCAACATATTCAAACATTCAAGGTCACAATTCCAGGAAAGGCCAGGAAAGACCTTCTATCCCAAAAACAGGAACATTACCATTGCACCACAAGACCTTATGGTGCTTACAAACCCAGTCTCAATGTGCTGGAAAAAGGTTGCACTGGCACAAAGATTGTCCTATCAAAATACAGAGTGACATTCCTGTCACTGTCATTTCAAAGTGATGTGACACAGCAAGAAGCCTACATTTCAGAAAATGAAACTAGAGTCCCAAGGTTGGCAAAATCCACAAGATTGAAGATGTTAGTTACATACAGGTGTTCTCCTGGCCAAGGAAAGGCAATTAATGAGAAGCTGTTGGAACTTAAAATTGACATAAAACATGTTTTAAACAAATTACTCGAGTTGGAATTTTGTCTCTTTCAGACACAGAACTTTGTATAAAACAACAACTTTTCCAACCATCAAGCGTAAAGCTTTATGCACCAGAAGGCATCTGGCTTCAAGTCATGGGAAAGATGACTGCCATTCCAATAGAAACCATAGAAACCTTATATATAATTCACAACCAGAAATGTTCAAATTTAGGTGGAGAATTGGAATAGGTCTACAGCTAATTCACAAAGTGGGCGAACTGTGAAGTCAAGAGAAGTCGGAAAGTTTTAGGGCAGAATTTCCAATATTTAATGGGGCTTCAATATTGAAAGTGGCTTTTCACATCATTTTAATCCAGAACATAAGTCTGCCTTTGTTTAATCCAAAGATAGTCCCTCACCCATTTAATTTTTTGCCAAAGGTAAAACAAGAGTTTGATCAATGTTACAAAAATAACCTTATTAATTTTATATATGCACCATAGAAAGCATTATATCTGGATGTATCATGGCTTGGTATAGCAACTGCTCTGCCAGGACCGTAAGAAACTATAGAAAGTTCTGAACAAAGTTCAAACCACCAAGCAAGCCAACCATCTATCCATTGACTCCATCTATACTTCTCAATATCTCAGAAAGGCAGCCAACATAACCAAAGACCCCTCTCACCGAAGTAATAATCTCTTCTAACCTCTTCTGTCGGGTAGAAGATACAAAAGCTTAAATATACATACCAACAGGTTCAACAACAGCTTTTTCCCCACTGTAATTAGACATCTGTGTGGACCTCTCAAATTTCAAATCTAATGTTGATATTGGTTTTTGTGCACCTTCTCTGCAGCTGTAACTTTGTATTCCTCACTTTGTTCAATCACCCTATGATCTTTGTACGGTATGATCTGCCTGTACTGCACACAAAATGAAACTTTTCACAGTACTTAGGTACATGTGACAATAATATATCAAGTCAAATCACCTGTAACCAAACCTACAAGTTGGTATTTGGTTATAGCTCCAATGTAACCCTGCCATCTCTGAAGCGGTGCAGCTTATCTCAGTCTACTCTGAGATCTAAGAGACATCACTGTAGGTTAAAGCCAGCACAGAATTCCATTGTCATGAGAAATAACATCGAAAACAAGTGTAAGGGTTGCAGTCAGACATTAAAATTCTCGAGGTTAATAATGCAAGAAATTGTAAACTGTAAAGGAAAATATAATAATTCAGAACATTTGGGCAGCTAAAGAAGACTTCCAGAAAATTTCAGCACTCCAGAATGATCAATTAAAACCAGAGAACTCAGTCACTGGACTGGAAAGACTCAATGGGTAAGACATAACATGACATGTTGGAGAAGGGCATATGGAAGTGAAACTTCAAACTGTACAGTTAACAGAGGCCATATCCATGCGGGAAATCCCAGCACTTGTTTCAAATCGGAACAGTTGAAATAACAATGACATCGCTGAATTCAGACAGCAAATGAGGGATCTGTTGATGCGACTTTGTGCACCTTTCGTTGTACAAATGTATTCCTATACTTAGTCTATGTGTCAAAATAAATCTAAATAAATCTAAATCTATATCACAATGATTTGGCGGAGTCCAGTAATAAAATGTGAGAGATGCTAGAACATTTAAAGAAGGAAATTGAAATTGCAAGAGGTCAAGCAGGAAGCTGGAATGCAGTGAAAACAGACGCATAGAGTAAATGGAAGAGAAACGTAAGCTGCAGAATCACAATGCGAAGCTTGAGGAAAGGTACTACCAGGCCATATCCTGACTGCAGTGTGCTGCTCTAGCTCAGCCGAAGAGACACCTTACTCTTCCACTAAGCAAAACCTCAAATAATGCTTTTGTAAACAAGAAAACAAAGAAAAAGACACTTGAAATGTTCAGTTTAATTTTAAAAGTTGATTTTTCCTTTAGCCATGAAAGCATTATTTATCAGAATAATTATATTGATATGTAGAGGCTTCATTTATAAAGAAAAATGTGTTCTATTATTACGTTATTCTAAATGGCCAAGGACCTATACATGGATGAGCATGCATACACAATTATCCAGAGCATCACTTACAGCTGCACTAATGTCAGGGTAATGAGCACGAATATATCAGCCACAGCACGTGGTATAATCTAATTGAAACACTCAAAGAAAAACTATATCTGCCCGAAAGAGTGATTACTTCAGATGTCCAACATCCACGAGCCAAAGTTTGCATCAAACTTCCAGAGAAGCTGCCCTAATGCAGCAGGAGTGTCACTGTCACTGAGATTTAAGAGAAGCCTTCTGCTATTAAAATTTTCACTTCTATACTACGTCTTTCATATGGAAAATATCTCAATGTGGTCTGCAGAGGTGATAACGATACCTGGTAGTGGCAGAAGATTCAGCAGGCATGTCAAATCACTAAAGTTGGTTTTCTGATGCCTTTTTAATAGCGACGGGAGGGGTAGCAGTGAGAAATTATTCCAAACGATGGATTGAATTCATTAAAATTACTGCTGCCATTGTTGGAACCAGGAAAAGAGAAGGAACAAAATCAGAAATTGCTGGAAAACTCAACAGGTCTGGCAGTATTTGTGAAGAGAATGCAGAGTCCAAGTGAACCAGGCTGATAGTGCAGGAATCCCCTGGCGTCCCACTTATTCATTTTCATGTCAGACACTGTGAAGTCATTGGTTCCTCAATCAAATGTAGTCACAGCTAAGTTGTGGTACCATGGACAGCTCAGTTGCAGAAGAGGGAAGGAAGAAGAAAGGTCTTTAAAGCAGTGATCTCAGGATTACTCACCATCATATCTACAACTGAGCATAGCAACAGGAGAATGGGTCAAATGAACATATGGCTGGGAAGGTGGTCTTAGGAGAGAGAGAGGGTGTTAGATTTTAACGGAATTAAAACCAGTTCTGATGAAAGGGGACTTGTACAAGTGAAACTGACTATGTTTGAACAGGACTGGGATGAATATCCTCACAGGGAGATTTTGTAATCTTTTAGGGAATGGTTAATCAAGATTGATAAGAGGATGGAAACCTGAGATTAGATTTACGTAGAAATACAGAGCAGAGAATTGGAGACTGAAAATTAGTGAGTGGCTCTGTAAGACAGAAGAAGCAGAGGTTAAGATGTTTGCACCATAGGAATTTGGCTGGGTTGAAAGGTATATATGTGTCTACAAGAAGAATAGCAAATAATGCTGTATTGCTGAGTGCTCAGATAGACATATGAATGAATGACATGATTGCTATAATGGAAACTTGGTTTAAAGAAGGGCAAAAATGGCACTTCAAATTTAGGTCAAAATCCTGGAATTCCCTCCCTAAGGTCACTGTGTATCAACATACAGCAGGTGGGCTGCAGCAGTTTGAGAAGGCAGCTCACCACCACCTTCTCAAGGGCAACTAGGAAGGAGCAATAAATGCTGGTCCCAGCCAGCAATGCCCACATCGCACAAGTAAATAAAAATAAAATTCCCTTCGAGTGGAGTTTTCAGATACCACAGGGAGAAGGTTTAAACAAGTGCAAGTGTAGCATTGTTATTTAAGGAATCAGTTACAGCTTTGAGGAGAGAGGAACAAATAAATGAATCACCAAATGAGACCATATGGGTTGAATTCAGAAATAATAATGGAGTAGCTACATTAGACTCACTAATAGTGGCAGTGAAATAGAAGAGGGAATATGTAGGCACATTTCTGACTGCTACAACAAAGCAATGATAATAGCTGAGAGGTTCCATTAGCCTATTATCAGCTCGGATCCAAAAAGTGAGAATGGTACAAAGAACACAAAATTCTTGAACTGCAGTCAAGAGGTTTTTTGTTTTTAGCAAACACATGACAAACTCAATAAGAGCAGGGCACAATTTTGGATTTAGTCTTATGAAATGAACCTGGGCAATTGGATAAAATAGCAGCAGTGACCATTTTGGAGATAGTGATTATATTAAAGTTATATTTGGAATTATTATGCAAAATGGAAGATTTTTATGAATCTGACAGGTGATCTGGCAAAAGTGAACTGGATACAAATGCTCGAAGGAAAGTCTGTGAAAAATCGACCGGAAGCATTCAAATATAAGCTTCTATGGCACAGTGCAGACATCTTTCCACATCTTGCCAACCAGGAAAAGACATGTTTATCCCTACTAAGAACTTCCTGTTAGATAGTCAATCTTCCATTTATGCCAAAATGCTACTACCACTTGTACTCGGAGATTTTATTTCTCACAATAACCTCTGATGTGACACTTTATCAAATATCTTGTGGAAATTTAAGTACAGTGAATTAATTAGCTCTCCACTTATGCAAATAGTAAATATTACTTCCTCAAAGAACTCCATTAGATTTGCTGAACATAATTTCCCCTTCACAAAAATATGTTGATTCTGCCTAATCATCTTGAACTTTTCTAAGTGCCTTGTTATAACTTCCTTAATAAATGCTCTGAACATTTTCCCTCTGACAACTCTTAAACTAACTGGAAAGTTTCCTGCATTCTGTCTCCCTCCCTTAATGGAGTCATATTAGCAACCTTCTAATCTAATGGGACAACATCTGAATCATGGTGTTAAGGCGAATTAAAATCAACATATCAACGATCTGACTTGCCACCTCTTTTAAGACCCTAGAATGAAATTCTGGGCTTGGGCACTTGTCAGCTACACCTCCAGTAGGTTCCTAGGTTCATCCAGTATAAGTTCCTTAATTAAACCTTTTTTGTTCCCCCAATTTAACCCTTACAGCCTAACATTTCACTCTGACACTCAGTTCCACTTCTCTGGTGATTACAATTTACTTCAATTCCTCCTTCCCATCCATTTCCTGATTTCTGGTTTTCCCTGATTAGTGAGGCTGTG
>NW_025976727.1:0-7291 GCF_021869965.1 Rhincodon typus | reverse complement strand
GATGAAGGGTCTAGGCCCAAAACGTCAGCCTTCCTGCTCCTCTGATGCTGCTTGGCCTGCTGTGTTCATCCAGCTCTACACCTTGTTATCTCAGATTCTCCAGCATCTGCAGTTCCTACTATCTCTGGATTTGTCTTGCTTTTTTGTGGCAGGACATGCCTGGACAATTTTCCACACTGTGTGGTAGATTGAAGTGCTGTGGCTATACTGGAATAGCTTGAACAGAGCATGGCTAGCTCTGGACCACAGGCCATTGGCGAACTGTTGTCAGGGCTTTGCACTTCTGAGGTAATTCATTGGATGGGATGTGAATTGGAAAGTCCTTTGGATGTGGAAGGTGCTTTACAAATGCAAATTTTTTTTTAATAGTGGCACATTTCTGACTTCATGCTCTCAAAATACTCAATGAAATCTTGGGACACAGAGCCTAATTTCTGGTGTGTACCTCAAAAGGACAGGGTTTTGTACAAGAGAAAATAGCAATGTTACCCCGGGGAGACTTTTCAAATGGTTTTTGCTCACAGCACCTTTACTTACAAACTTCACAATGAATTCCTGCTGCTTTTTAAAAGATAGCTCATTGTCAAACACATTTCATTTTTCTTCACAGTCCATGGTTTCCAGTGAAAAAATGTAAACAAGCAATAGGGAATAATTACAAGTTGCTAAACCTTGGCGGTGTGCAAAATGTCTGACTTGACTTTGTTCAGAAACTCATCATGTGTCACTCTTTAAGCTGCTAAATTTGTATGCTCAGTTTCCTTGCCTGTACCCAATTTGCATTGAGATGCATTTCATTGCACAGCTACCTCTTTCCCTGGCAGAAATCATTGGAGGGAGCAAAATGATTTTGCTTCAAACTTCTCCCAGGCTCACGTACATTTCTGTCAGTCACTGTGACTTTCCTTTGTTTCTGCTGTTCTGCATCAATCATTCAGTTAATAATGCAGTCCAGGCACATAATTAGTAGCTTTAACGTTTTACACCTACTTACTTCCTTTTCTGCATATATCTCACCTGTTGGCACACTACTTTCAATTTGAAAGGTTGCACATATGTCTCGGGAATCAGGATTTTTGATAATTTTATTTTTGTGAAACTGAAGAAATTTAGGCTCTGTGGTATGTCCAGGTGTTCAGCTCCAAAAACAAAGATAAATTTGCACAGATTTAAAAAGAAAGGGTCTGGGCATTGGAAGTTGTGGATTTACTCCAGACAAGCTAAATTAGCTGACATGATTTACTACATGTAAGTTAGCAACAGGTGTAGGCCATTTGGCCCCTCAAGACTGCTCCTCCATTCAACAAGATCATGGCTGATCTCAGTTTAACATCAGTTCTACATTCCCACTTACTCCTCATAACTTTTCAGCCCGACGTTTATGACTCCTTGCTGCCTGTGCTTTCAAAATATTCAAAGACTCTGCTTCCACCTCCTTTTGAGGGAAGGGTGTTCCAAAGACTCGTGACACTCTGAGGAAAAGAAATTCTCTTCATATCAATCATGGAGTCATACATCATGGAAACAGACCCTTTGGCCCAACTCATGGAATCCCTACAGTGTGGAAAAAGGTCATGGGGCTCATCGAGTCAACACTGACCCTCCGAAGAGAATCCCAGCCCCCTACCCTATCTCTGTAACCCTGCATTTCTCATGGCTAATCCACCTAACCTTTACATCTTTGAACTGTGAGAGGAAACCAGAGCACCCAGAGGAAATTCGCACAGACACAGGGAGAATGAACAAACTCCACACACAGTTTCCCAAGGTTGGAATCCAATCCGGGTCTCTGGCACTGTGAAGCAGTGGTGCTAACCACTGAGTCACGCTGCCGCCCATGTGTCCATGCTGACCAAGTTTCCCAAACTAAACTCGTCCAACCTGTCTGCGTTTGGCCTATATCCCTCTAAACCTTTCCTATTCATGTACCTGTCCAAATGTCTTTTAAATGTTGTAACTGCACCTACATCTATCACTTCTTCTGACAGTTCATTCCACATATGAAACACCCACTGTGTGCAAAATGTGTCCCTCAATCCCCTTTTAAATCTTTCTCCTATGACCCTAAAAAATGCTCCCTAGTTTTGAACTCTCCCACCCTAGGGAAAAGACATTTGCTATTCATCTTATCTATGCCCCACATGATTTTATAAACCTCTATAAGGTCACCCCTCAACCTCCTATGGTCCAGTGAGAAAAAACAATCCCAGCATGTCCAGCCTCCCCTTATAACTCAAACACTCCAGTCCTGGCAACGTCCTGGAAAACATTTACTGAACCCTCTAAAATTTAATAATATCTTTCCCGTATCAGGGTGAGCAGAACTGTTCACAGCACTTCAAAAGTAGCCTCACCAACGTCCTATACAACCTCAACATGACTCGCCACTCCTATACTCAAAGGTCTGAGCAACGGAGGCAAGCATGTGAAATTCCTTCTGAACCACCCTGTCTACCTGTGCTGCAAATTTCAAAGAACTATATACCTGAATCCCTAGGAAAAAAATGTTCTTTATCAATATGTAGACATACCTACTAGAGAAGGAGCAAAACCTGACCTGAGGCAGGGCAAGAAACTGAAGTGTCAGTGGAGCACTTTGAGACAGTGATCATAATTCTGTTAGTTTTGAAATTGTATTGGAAAAGGATAGGCCTTGTATAAAAGTTAAAGTTTTTAATTGTAGTAAGGCAAATTTTGATGGTGTGAGATAGGAATTGTCTGAAAAAGATGAGCCCTTATTTAGAAACGGTGATCCTTAGTTCTAGATTGTCCTGCGAAAGGCAACATTGTTTTCACATGGACACTGTCAAGAACCCTCACTATCTTATAGGTTTCAATCAAGTCACTTTTTACTCTTCTGAACTCCATCAGACACATACTTAGCCCTTTGAACCTCTCCTGTGAATAAGCAGTCCACTCAATGTTTTAGTCATGTGAACATTGTCTGAGCTCCTTTCAATGCATTTATGTCTTTCCAAAGTTGTGGAACTGGGAAGATTAAATAAAACATTGAGAAAGTCTGAAGATTTTGACTAAAAAGAGACAGGTGTGATTACTTTCTAAACGTTAGCAAGTTAGATGCTGTGGAAGATCAGAGAGATTTGCCTCCCAAATAAAATCAGCAAATATTTTGTGAAAACTATTCATCTTGAACTCATCAGGACAATTCACAAGAAATACCAATGTAAGGGGACCGTATGAGAAAAGAATGTTTATTGATTGGCAAGTGGTCTCTGATTAGAAGAGGCATTGCCATGAACTAGTTGATGAATGTTTATAGATAACTGCCAGGCTTTGATAAACTTGCAAAAGCATTGACAAAATATTTGCTTTTTTAACCATAAGTCAGTAAGAGTTAGTGAACAATTATAAAAAATAATGAACAGGTAAAAAATATGGTGTCCTTACCTTAGTACAAGTATAAAGTGGAAGACGTTTTCTTGGAGTTTTATAAATTTCTGGTTAGACCCTAGATAGATTGTTGCATTCATGTCTGAACACTGAACCTTCAGAACAATATTTTGACCATGGCACAAGCACAACTGTGGCATAGATCAGTCAGAATGACACCAGGTAAAATGGATTAAGTTTAAAAAGTGAGATTTGCATTGCTTTGTACATTGAAATTAAAAGATGATCAATGTGAATGTTTAAGATAATGAAAGGAGATGATAGAGTCGACAGAGAGAAATTATTTCATCTCGATAGCCTAGAACAAGGCGGTGTAACCTTAAAACTTGAACCAAACCTTGCAGGGTTGATGTCAGGGGTAACAAAAGTCTGGAACATGCCTGTTGTTTTCAACAACCTCCTGAAATGGAACTTGGAGCTAATTTGGATCAGCTTTGAAAGATGTTACACATCAAACCATTCCCTCTTTGTTGCAGTGCAGCGTGCATGGATAAATATCGAATGTTGCCTTGATCAAATACATGCTTCAACCACTTTGAGTGAATACTTCTTAAATGTTTCATATTTTCACGATGATGCATTGAAAAATCCCCACCAATCACCCCAGAAAAATAATTCAGGGCTGGTTTCATAATGTTGTTTTGTGAAACTGTGATCATTTGTGAGTGGCCATCCTCCATCCCCATCCCTCACCCCTGTCAAATAATTAGATTTTCAATGTAAATTTAATTATGATTAGTGTTGCATCCTGCTATGGTTTTTAATTAGCTAATTTATTTAAATAATTTATTTCATTATCTTTGCAACACAAGGCTGACGTGTTGCTCTGGTTTGTAATTTCTGACTGCAGCTTTTCTGGAGTTAGCTGTGAACTCTCACAATGCTCGGCACTATTTTCAGCACTGAGACTTGGAATTCCTGCTGATGCACTCCATGAGAAGTTAAGTTGACTTTCAGGCCTTCGTATCTGCGCTACAATTCAATTAGATCATGGCTTCTCTGATAATAAAATTTTTTAATGGTACAACTTAAAGGCTTTGTATCTGAACGCACAAAGCAAAGCATTCAGAATAAAATTAATGGGTTAACAACACAAATTGAGATGAAAAAGTATGAGTTAGGAGCACTCACTGCAGTGTGCTTCGCAGGGAGACAAGGTTTAGGAATTGAATATCCAAAGGTACTCAGTGTTTCAAAAGGATAGGCAAGAAGACAAAAGAAGGTGGTGTAGCCTTGTTACTAAAGGAAAAGATCAGTGCTGTAGCAAGAAATAATATAGGCACTGCAGATCAAGACATAGAATCAGTCTGGGTAGAAATAAGAAATTAGCAAAGGAAATGAGTCTCCAGTGAGAGTATTCTATAGGTCCCCAAACAGTAGTCCCGCAATGGGCCACAGTATAAACCAGGAAATACCAGAGCCTTGTAAGAGTCATGGGTGATTTCACAATGCATTCTAACTGGATTAATTAAATTGGCAAGGTTAGCCTCATGAAAGAATGTATCAGGAATTGTTTCTTGAAGTGATGTATTGCAAAGCCAACCAGGATGCAGGCTATTCTGGATTTGGTATGGTGTAATGAGGTGTAATTATCTCATAGTACAGGATCCTCTAACGAAGAGTGACCATAGTATGCTGGAATTTCAAATTCAGTTTGAGGGTGAGAAACTGGAGTCTTACACTAGTGATCGGAAATTAAAGTTAATTACATTAAACATGACGACAGATCTGGCCCTAGTGGACTAGGTGGAAAGACTAGAAGGAGTGTAACAATGAGCCACAGCAGATGTTTAAGGAGATACTCAATTCCTCCCAACTGAAATATATTCCAGAAAGAAATAAAGATTATAAAGGGGGTTTGGGGGAAATCATTGATAGTAAAGCAAAGAAGTTAAACTTAATATAAAGACAAAAACTTAAGCATACCATATCACAAAGGCCAGTGTGAGGCTGAAAGATTGGGAAATTTTAAAGATCAACACAGGGCTACTAAAAGAATAACAAAAAGCCCAAAGGTAAATTATGAAAGAAAACTGGTATAAAATGTAAAAATGGATAGCAAAAGCTTCAATAAGTATATAAGAGGGAAGAGAGCAGCTAAAGTAAATGTTGGTCCAGTCGAGGAACAGATTGGGGAATTAATATTGGGGAACACAGAAATGACAGAGACACTAGATCAATATTTTACTATAGTTTCACACTGTTGGACACTAGTACTATCCCAATACTAACTGGTGATACAGAGTTATAGAAAGGGAGGATCTTGAAACAATCATCACCAGGGGGAAAGTTCCTGAAGACACAATTGGGGTTAAAGACAGACAAGTCTCCAAGTCCTGCGGCCTACATCGTATAGTTTTAAAGGACGTGGCAGCAGAGATAGTGGATCCATTGGTTATAATATTCCAAAATTCCCTGAATGCAGGAAAGGTTCCAGTGGATTGGAAAATCCCTAATATAACACCCTCTTTCAAAAAGGGTGGGAGGCAGAAAGTAGAAAACTATAAATCAGTTAGTTTAGTGTCTGTTATTCGGAAATTGTTATACTCCATAATAAAGGAAGCAACAAAAGGACATTTGGAAAGTCAGATCAATCAGAGTCAACCTGATTTTATGAAGGGTAAATCATATAATAACCTGAATGTTGAAACAGAATCTGCTATCTGACCACTCTCTATAAAAAGAGACTTCTCTCAAATTCCCTTTTGAATTTGGCAGTGACAATATTACATTTAGCACCTATGGGTTAGTGTATATTTTGGTAAAGTTGAGGCAATGGCCTACTAGTATTATCACAAGACTATTAATCCAGAAACTCAGCAAATGTTCCAGCAATCTGGGTTTGAATCCCACCACGGCATATAGTGGAATTTGAATTCAATATGTGAAAAAAGCATCCTGGAAGTAAGAATTCACTGATGACCATAAAACCATTGTTGATTATTGGAAAACCTCATGTGATTCACCAATGCCCTTCAGAGAAAGAAATCTACAATCCTCACCTGGTCTGGCCTACATGTAACTCCAAATCCAACAACAATGTGGTTGACTCTCAACTGCCTTTTGAAATGGCCTAGCAAGACACTCAGTTGTATCAATTGATAAGTCACATAAAAGGAATGAAACCAGATGGACCACTTGGCATAGACCTAGACACTGGG
Organism: Rhincodon typus; assembly: GCF_021869965.1. Classification (NCBI taxonomy): domain Eukaryota; kingdom Metazoa; phylum Chordata; class Chondrichthyes; order Orectolobiformes; family Rhincodontidae; genus Rhincodon; species Rhincodon typus. The sequence continues at coordinate 719 of NW_025976727.1, read as the reverse complement.
AATGACAACATTAGAAACAGCCTTGTAGACCCTGCACAGTCTTCCTTACTAACATCTGGGGGTTAGTGAATTGACTCCCTAAGTGCATTGTGGGTATGCATGGACTGCAGTGGTTCAAGAAGACAACTCACCTCCATCTTCTGAAGGGCAACTAAGAATGAGCAATAAGTGCTGGCACAGCCAACAATGCCTACTGTCAACAAGTGAATGAAAAAATAAACTGAGCTGCATGAAATTATAAGGGACTAAATAGAGAGTGAAAGGAAAAGACTTACTTCCCTCAGCAGAGACATCAATAACCAGGTTTAAAATCATTTTAAAAGGATTAGGGGGAACCTAAGGTGAAATATTTTTTGCAGAGGGTGACCAGTGTCTGGAACTCAGGAGGCAAAGCATTGATTCAATTTTAACATTTCTTAAATAAACATTTCAAACCTACCAGACTGTGGATCAAGAGCTAGAAAGTGGGATTAATCTGAATAGCTCTATTCCAGTCATATAGGCACATGGGTTGAATGGAATCTTTATGTGCCACATGTTCAAACCATTCCATGGCCCTTATTTCAAGTTTTACTGCAACTGTACATGGTGCTGGTGATACTACATCTGGAGTTCTATAAGCAGTTTCCTTAGTTAAGGAAAGACATTGTTTCATTGGAGATAACAAGGTGGAGAGCTGGATGAACACAGCAGGCCAAGCAGCATCAGAGGAGCAGGAA
>NW_025976726.1:0-7291 GCF_021869965.1 Rhincodon typus | reverse complement strand
CAGAAAATTTTCTGGAGAAGGGTCTAGGCCCAAAACGTCAGCTTTCCTGCTCCTCTGATGCTGCTTGGCCTGCTGTGTTCATCCAGCTCTACACCTTGTTATCTCAGATTCTCCAGCATCTGCAGTTCCTACTATCTCATTAGCACTCTGTTGCCTTGCCAAAAAACCTCAATCAAGTTATATAAACACAATAGCAACAACAGTAGTCTCACTACTAATCCTAATGGAATACCACATCCCAAACTTTTGCCAATCCAAATAACAACCTTTAACTCCTGCATTCTATTTCATACCCATCTTGCTATCCATTCTGGGATCTGTTCCCTGACTCTACATGTTCTGAGTTTGGTCATGGATCTACTATTTCACTTTTCAAAGGTCTCTTAGAAATCTAAATAAATTACATCTACTGCATTATCATTATATACTGCATATATCTCCTTTGTGACCTTTTGAAAAAAAAATGCAAGGCTTGTTAAGCTTAACCCTCCCTTTGAAATCCATGCTATTATTTCAGTTTTGATTACAAATCTGAGTAAGGATTCTCTTGTCTTTCCTACAATGAATTTTCATCTAATTTATCTATGGTTCCTTATATTTAAAAAGGAGATGGAATAAATTTAAGAATCAGATTTAACTATCTGCCAGTCCTCTGACACAATTATCTTTGTGGTGCAATTTTATATTCTTACATTGTAACGAAAATGTATGTGGTTTATTTATACAAAGAACGTGAAGGTTTGGTTCTTAAACTAGTGGCATATGGATGTTGGTCTTTTTTGAAGGGGTTTAAAAATTACTTAGGTCAGTTTTATTTTTCTGGAAACACAATTTTAAACTAGCAGTTGCCTCCTGGAGTATTAATAGAAGTTAGAAGGAATTTTAGAAGGACAGATGAGGAAATAAATTGGGCAGGAGACAGAAGTTCTATTCGTTTTTTGTGGGTTAAAGTTGGGATACTAAGTTCCCAAAATCTTTCAGTTAGGTTAGCTTTCCTAACCCTCTCGTGTATTAATCAACATGTTATACTGTGGGGGCTTTAGAACTGGAGGGAGAAAACTTTAAGCCATTAGTTTAGCAGCATCTAGGATGAACAAGACCTTTATAAAAAATAAAATTAGTTCAAAAGCTTTTCAGTAGAGTTCAGAGGAGACCTAACTGAAGCCAAATGCAAGTACAGTCTCTCCTAGGAAAGGATTTTTTAAAGCAGTTAATGAAATATGATACATCAGTGAAAGAACATAGTTTATGAAACTTCCTGAATGTTTGTTTCGAAAGTTACAATTTGTTTTTAAAAAATTCTGAGAAAGTATAAGCTTTCAGTTGTGTGAATAATTAAGGAGGAAGCTTCACATCTGACAGAATTAGAACCAAGAAGTGGTTAAATCAAACCTTCAGATTTGATAGGGAAGGAAAAATTCTGTGGATTTTAATTGACTGAAAAGGGACGATCTTGGCGAATAGATAGGATTTTTTGCTGTGTATTTTGAAATCTTTCAAAATGTGTTATAATAAGAAAGCTTGGTTTGTTTTTATTGTTTGTTTTGTATTATAATCTTCATTTAATGCTAAAACCAACATCTGCAGCCTTATGTATTTATGGCTCAATGAAAATCTATCATTTTAAGAACAAATGATCTGTCAAACTAGATTTCATTCTGGGATCTATTATCAGCTGGGATCTTAACAATGTATTAAGATATTGTGTAACTTGATAGTAAAGATTAGAAAACCCTATCCTTATCTGTTGTGTCTGCAGAATATTTTTTTACATATTTCATGATAAATTAACTTCAAGCAAGGACAGATGTATGATTATATGTAAAAGTACAGAAGTTGATGTCCAAGATGTGTTGGTCTGTTATTAGCATCATGAAGATATCAACTTGCTGCCTGGCTCCTTATTGAAATGCACTATCTAGCTTCAAGTTGCTGTAATTGCATAGTAGTTATGAATTAAGCCCACTACTGAATGTTGTTGCTTTTCAGTGACACAAGAAACCAGTTTAAAGCCATTTAATGTAGATGCATATTTAATTATTTCTGGAATATATATAAGCATCCTCTGTTTCATTGGCAGCAATTAGCTTACTATTACAATCTGGCAAAGTAAGTTAAGTATCACAGGGACTCATTCCTTTCAGTTTTTGGATGTTTGGCATTTTTAAAAAGCAGAATACTAATGTTTTTTTTAAAAAAAGACATTCCTTTTAATGTCACTCTCACTCAATCCGATCTTTCTTTCCTTATATGATCAGAATTTTCAGAGAAGGAATTTTAGAAGGATAGATGAGGAAATAAATTGGGTAGGAGACAGAAGTTCTATTCATTTTTTGTGGGTTAAAGTTATGATACCAAGTTCTCAAAATCTTTCAGTTATGTTAGTTTTCCCAACCCTCTTGTGTATTAATCAACATGTTATTAATACTCATCAACACACTATCCCCTAGAATCATGCTTAAAGGCAAAATCTTGTTAGGCAAAATTAGGAAAAGCAGGTGTTCACCAACCCGACCACATAGATAAACATGTTCCTCTTCCATAGACTGCTTCCTTCAATTGTGGGTGACTATAGCATTAATATATTCTCTGTCAACTTCAGAAACCAGCTACAAGACTGTACAAACATTCACGGTGTTGTGGTGAAGGCACTCATGTTCAGCAGTTACAGAATAGAATCCCTACAGTGTGGAAGCAGGCCATTCGGCCCATCAAGGCATTCCCATGGCCAATCCACCTAACCTGCACATCTTTGGACTATGGGAGGAAACCGAAGCACCCGGAGGAAATCCACACAGATAGGGGGAGAATGTGCAAACTCCATACAGACAGTCACCCAAGGCTGGAATCGAACCTGAGTCCCTCGTGCTGAGGCAGTGCTAACCACTGAGCCACCGTTCATGAGAAGGCATTGCCATGGGTGGTAAAGCTTCTTGGATTTAAATGCTGAGGAAGCGCTAAGGACTAAAACTGCTAAGTCCTCTGGATCTGATGGGATGCAGATTAGGATATTAAAGGAAGATTAGAAAGTGATCTTGATAGACTAAGTGATTGGGCAAAACTGTGGCAGATGGAGTTCAATATAAGCAAATGTGGTTATCCGTTTTGGACTGAAAGAAAGTAGATCAGGGGATTTTCTAGATTGAATGAAGTTAAATACAGTGGAAGGGATATGGGGGTTCAGGTGCATAGATCTTTAAAATGTCACAAAAAGGTACAGAAAATAATCACGAAAAATAATGGAACGTTGGCCTTTATATCTAAAGGACTGGAGTATAAGGACATTGATGTTAAGCTGCAGTTATACAAACTCTGGTTAGACTCCACTGGGAGTATTGTGAGCAGATCTCAGCACCATACCTTAGGAAGAATATATTGGCCTTGAAAGGAGTAAATGTAAGTTTAGAAGAATGATACTTGGAAATCAGGGGTTAAATTATGAGGAGAGACTGTACAAATTAGGCATGTTTCCTTTCGAATTTAAAAGGTTAAAGGGGTGATCTGGTTGAAGTCTTTAAGATATTAACAGGAAAATACAGAGCAGATCAACTATTTTCGCTGGTTGGGGATTCTAGAACTAGCAGGCATAGTCTGAGAATTAGGGCCAGACCATTCAGGAGAGATGTTAGGAAGCACTTCTGCACACAAAGGGCAATAGATGTTTGAAACTCTCCTCAAGACAGCAGTGGATGCTGGATCAGTTGTTAATTTTATTTATGAGATCATCATTTTTTGTGAAGCAAATTTTAATAGATATGAGCCAAAGGCAGGTATATGGAATTACACCACATCAGCCATGGTCTCATTGAATGGAACACGCTTGAGGGGCTGAGTGGCCTACTGCTGTTCCTATGAATAGAAGAAATTCAACTTAAAGTGCTACATTTCCTTCAATCTGAAGAAGTCATATCAGACTCAAAACGTTAACTTTTTCTCCACAGATGCTGCCAGACCTGCTGCACTTCTCCACTATTTTGGTTTTATTTTAATGAACCGCCTTAGGGTCTGTTTGCACATGTGAACAAACCCAAAAGCAAGTATCAACACTGATACTGGAGAATTCTAGTGTGTGAGTGTCCCATTAAGTCCTTTACATTGAAGGCAAACAGCAAAAAAAGGGCAAAACAATAGGTTTAGAGCTGCACGGTGGGATCAATTCATATTCCAATGAGGTAGAAATGGAAAGACCCTAGATGTTACCAGCAGTCACTGAAGCCAGTTTGGAAGTAGGCTCCCAGTCCATTCTTGGAAGCAGAGATATCAACTCCAGGCAGACTAAAAATATGAAGATAAATTGCCATCAAAGGAATTAAGAGAAATATAAATGATAAGGATAAGGATTTTCTTGCAGCCAACACCTCTCCCCCCAACCCCACTGAATTTCACAGCACAGAAATCCACAATTCTGAAAGACAGGAGAAAGTACAGCAAAAGCAAACTCTCATACCACATTCAATTAATCATAGGCTTTGATGCCAGTACTACGATGTCTTACACAAATGATATAAAAATTCATTCAATAAAAATTGAAAGAATAACCCATTGAAATAATTAAGACCATATTCACTGTGATTGTTTCGTAATGCTTCATTTTATTCTTTTAATACATTCCAGAAGTTCCAAACACCCCAACTACCCTTAAGTATATTAAGTTCAGGTGAAGTAGTTTTCACTTCTATTCTGCAAGAAATCCTGAATTAAGAGTTCAGTATTTTGCCAGGTCCCACTGCTGCTACATGAGGTGAGCTTATAAGGAAACTGTTAGTGCTTGCTTGCAGGCTGGTAGTAATCTTTAACAGCCTCCATCGCCAATCTTCACAGTTCAAAGACAAGGCATGAAAGAAAAGCTCAGAGGCTGCCAGGCATTTTAATCATCTGTACAGCAGGTTTGTAAAACTGTAAGAAATTTATCTCACAAGAAAAGATTGCATTCTTGCTCTTAGAAATTCCACTGCTCTTTTAAGTCATTAGAAATCTGAATTCTTAAAAATCCTACCAAAGCTCTACATGTAACAGTAAAAACATAGAATCTGCTTAATTTCTCTACAAATCTTTATACATTGTCTATATAATCAGAGGTACCTTCCCCACCAGGAAAGTAATAGTGCAACATTAATTTCTACAACTGTAACTTGGGCAGAAACCAAAGCCCTCTGTGTAACATCTAAATGCAGCTTTCGTAAACAGATGTTACAATGAATTAGGCTTCACCATTGTCACACTTTGGCTTTTATTATTTTGACATTTTCTTGAAGATCTTTTTTAATTTAGAGGTTTTTTTAACTCTGTCTGTACAGGAAGACAGCTCTTGGGACGCTGTTTGTCTCTTAGTTATGGTTTTCTGAGCTCTCATTGTATTAATTTCACTCGATGTGGAAAGTTCTAAGACACGCCTGTCCTGAGCAGCTGATAGCTGTCCCATGCTGTAGGATTTCTCAAGGCCGTTCCGAACAGGCTTGCTGGCCATCAGAGAGCTCACAATCATACTCTTGGTATCTGCTGGGCCCAGAGAATCAGGACCTGTAGCTACCCGCTCGGAGATCATAGATGAATCAGCAACAGATAAGTCATCTAGGGAGGTCTTGGACATATTACGTGAAGGATCACTTAGAGCCTCAGAGTTTGATAAGAGAAACAACTTCTTTCCATTCGAAGACCCAAAAGACGAGTCACAGTCTGAAGCGGTTTCCTGTGTATCCCTACATTACAAAACAGACAAATAGCAAGTTAAACATTTTTCATTTGCAGAACACCGATATTACATAGGAAACATTGATACTGATTTCAGGTTAATGGCAGGGAGAGGTCAATAACTTGTATTTATATGTGAAACAACCCAAGGAAATCACTATGTCTCAAGTACACAAGAGTGCAAAAACACAAGAACTAGGGCAGGAGTAAACACTGCAGCTCCTCAAGCCTGCTTCAGCATTTAATGGCTGATCTCATCTCTGCCACAACGCCACTTTCCTGCCTGCTCCCCTTAACCCTTTAACCAATTACTAATTAAAAAATCTATCTATCTCTTCCTTATATTTATTCAGTGTCTCAGCATCCACTGCACTCTCGGGTCATGAATTCCACAGTTTGATGACCCTTTGAGAAAAGTAATTCCTTCTAGTCTCTGTTTGAAATCTGCCACCTCTCAGCCTAAAATTATGACCTCTTATTCTAAATTGCCCCACAAAGGGAAACATCTACCCTCAGTCTGCTCTGTCAATCCCCTTTAGCATCTTATACACCTCAAATTAGACTTCGTCTCATTCTTCTAAACTTTGGCAAACAGAAACCTAAACTCTCAAATCTCATCTCATAAAACTAGCCCTTCGTCTCAGGAATTAATCTAGTGAATCTTCTTTGAACTGCCTCCAAAGCAATTACATCTAGGGACCAGAATTTTACACAGTTCTCCAGATACAGTCTCACCAATGACTTGTACTGTTGCTAAAACGCTTCCTTACTCTTATATTCTATTCCTTTAGCAAAAGATGTCAAAATTCCATTTGCCCTCCTTATCACCTGCTATTCATGGACAAGGACCTAGATCCCGGAGCACCAAAGCATTTTAAAGCTTCTCTCCATTTATGTAACAAGTTGTCCTTTTATTCTTCTGACCAAAATGGATAACCACAAATTTATCAAAGTTAAACTCCATCTGACAAATTTTGGACCATTTATCTATAATATCTATATCTATTTGTAAATTTCTTATATTTTCATGGCAACTTCGGTTTTCACTTATTTCAGTGCTAGCTGTAAACTCGGCTGTAGCACTTTCGATCCCTGCATCCAAATCATTAAAATAGATTGTAAGTAGTTGGAGCCAGAGGAAATGAACCCTGTGACACCGCACTAATTTTATACTCTGTCCTTTACCCTACTCTAGTTTGCCAACCAGAAAAAGACACATTTATCCTAACTTGTTGCTTTCTGTTGTTTAATCAACACTCTATCCAAGCTAATAAATTGCCCCTAACTCTGTGTGACCATATCTTGTGTATAAACCTTTTGTGTGGCACCTTCTCGAATGTCTCCTAGAAGACCAGATATACCACATCTACAGGACCCCCACCTGCTTGTACAAATTCGAAGAACTCTAGCACATTAGCCAAACGTGATGTACCCTTCATAAAACCATGCTGACTTTAATAGATTGTGTTTTGACTTTACAAATGTCCCATTGCTACGTCCTTAATAACTGATTCCAACTATTTCCCAATGATGTTAATCAAGCTGGTCTATAGTTTGATACAACAAGGTGCAGGGCTGGATGAACACAGCAGGCCAAGCA
>NW_025976725.1:154-7292 GCF_021869965.1 Rhincodon typus | reverse complement strand
CCCATCTAACCTAAACTATTCCATTATCGTCCATATGTTTATCCAATCACCATTTAAATGCCCTTAAAGTGGGCGAGTCTACTATTTTTGCAGGCAGGGCATTCCACGCCCTTACTACTCTCTGAGTAAAGAACCTACCTCTGACATCTGTCCTATATCTATCACCCCTCAATTTAAAGCTATGTCCCCTCGTGCTAGCCATCACCATCCGAGGAAAAAGGCTCCCACTGTCCACCCTATCTAATCCTCTGATCATCTTGTATGTCTCTATCAAGTCACCTCTTAACCTTCTTCTCTCTAACGAAAACAGCCTCAAAACCCTCAGCCTTTCCTCATAAGACCTTCCCTCCATACCAGGCAACATCCTGGTAAATCTCCTCTGCACCCTTTCCAATGCTTCCACATCCTTCCTATAATGCGGTGACCAGAACTGTACGCAATACTCCAAGTGCGGCCGCACCAGAGTTTTGTACAGCTGCAACATGACCTCATGGCTCCGAAACTCAATCCCTCTACCAATAAACAGTGTCATCAGTGAGGGAGTGCTGCACTGTTGAAGAGCCGATATGAAGGGAGTGTAACACTGTCAGAGTGTCGTTATTAAAGGTGTGCTACAGTATCAAAGGGTGAGTAATAAGGGAGTGCTGCACTGTCGGAGGGTCAACACTGAGGTGGGCTGTACTGTCAGATAGTCAATATTAATGCAGTGCTTCATTTTCAGGGGTTTGATATTAGGGGAGTGCTGCACAGTGAGGCTATGGTTAGTGTCGGATGAGGCTGGCGTTCGGGCTGAGGCTTATGGTTTGGGTTAGGCTTTGGGCTGAAGTTAGGCTTCGGGCGTACGCGAGGGTTAGCTTTAGGGCTGAATCTCGGGTTAAGGTTCGGGATATTTCTGAGAGTAGGGAGAAAGAAAGCAGCTTCGCATACCCAGAGCCAGAGGGAGAGCAACTGCGTATTCTGCAGGTGACACGGGATGTATTGTAAACTTAACAGGTCAAATAGTATTACAGATTCATATGATCCCATTACCAGGAGGCACTGCCACAGAACTGGCCTGCTAACAATGAGGAATTTGCCTGGTCCAGGCAAGTATTGAAATGGGACAGAACTGCTGGAGAGCATTATAATCAGAGAGTCAATACTGAGGTAGCTCCTCATTGTAAGAGGGTCAGAACTGAGGAAGTGCCTCACATTTATAGGGTCTGTAATGAGGTAATGCAGCAGTACCAGAGGGTCAGAACTGTTGGGGTGCATTACAGTGATACGGTCAATACTGAGGTCGTGTCTTGTTCTCAAGGGGTTAGAATTGTGGAAGTGCCACACGATTGCAGCACTGTGACAATTTCTGACTGAGGCACTCCCTTATTGTCAGATAATCAGTACTGTCAGAGCTTCAGTACTGACGCAGTGCCTCATTGTCAAATGGTCCGCACTGAGGTATTGCAGCAGTGTGAGTGGGTCTGAACTGTGGGAATGTTTCAGTCATAGCGTCAAGACTGAGGCTGAGCCTTATTCTAAATTCTTGTTGGGGGAGTGCTCCAGAACTAAATTACATAATTTTTAAAAATGAGGCATCGGCTGAATGTGATCCTCTGACAATTGAGCACTCCTTCAGTACTGACACGACAACATAGAGGGACAGCCTCAAGCATACCCTCTGACAATGAGGCATTCTTTCAGGACAATAATCTTTAATTGTAAACTAATCTGCAATACTATTTGACCTGTTAAGTTTACAATAAATCCCGAGTCTCCTGTGGAATACGCAGTTGTTCTCCCTCTGGTTCTGTCTCTGAGTATGCGAAGCTGCTTTCTTTCTCCCTGCCCCCAGAAATAACCCTTCCCCAAACCTTAACCCGAGATTCAGCCCTCACGCTAACCCTTGCGTAAGCTCTGAGCCGAGCCTCAGGCCAAACCCTAACCCTAACCTTCGCCTCACACCGAACACAAACCATAACACTCAGCCCCAGCGCTGACCCTAACCTCACCTCTAACGCTAGCCTCAACCCTGCAAAAAAGCTCTCAAACACCGAGCCCCCGGTAAATACACCCTCAGAAACCCCTTTCAATAACCCTTTAAATGAAATCAAACACACATCACCCAGGAAGTAGAAAGTAAAACACAGGTCTCCCTCTAAATAAATCCGAAAACACTGAGCACCTGTAATTACACCCCACACTCAGCCCACCTGTAAATTATCCGTAACACAGGGCCCCTGACAAATAAACTTTGAGAAGGGAGATGTACCGACAAATAACTGTCACCGGTAAATAAACCCGAAGACAGAGACGCCTTTCGGTAACCTGTAAAACACAGATCACTATAAATAATCCCTAAAACACAGAGCATCGTGTACAGGTACCCGAAATACCAGACATCCCTGTAAATGAACTCTGAAACACACAGCCTCCTGTATATATCCTCCGATGCAGAGTCTCATTTGAAAAAATGCTAAAAACAGAGCGCCCTGTAAATACACCCTTAAGCACAGAGACCCCTTTATATATAATCGAAGAAAGGTCGCTCAGTAAATAAAATGTAAAAGACACAGTCCCCTGTATGAAACTATGAAACACCGAGTCCCCTGTAAATAAAGTGTAAAATATAGAACTCCCAGTAAATAAACCCTGAAACAGTGTCCCCTGCAAATCCTCCGTAAATCTGAGCCACCTGTAAATAAATTCTCAGAGGCGACCCTAAACCACGGAGCCTCCAATTAATAAAGCCTAAAACGCAAGCCCACTGTAAATCAACACGAAATAACACAGTCCCCAGTACAGCACGGCGAATTGTTCGGATTGAGATAGTACTTCATAGTCTGAGGCAATGCCTCTTTGACAAAGAGTCAGTAATGGGGAGGTGAAATGTTATCTGATGGTCATTCTTGAGTTAGCGCTTCATTGCAATAGGGTCAGAATTGAGGGAGTGCCTCATTGTACTAGGGTCAGGACTGAGGGAGCGCCTCATTGTCAGCGGGTGAGAACTGAGGGAGCGCCTCAGTGTCAGCGGGTCAGGACTGAGGGAGCTCATCATTGTCAGCCGGTCAGGACTGAGGGAGCGCTTCATTGTCAGCGGGTCAGGAATGAGGGACCGCCTCATTGTCAACGGGTCAGTGCAGCATTCTGTCATCATTGACTCCTTGATAGTGCAGCAACATGCTTCTTATTGACCCTCCGACAGTGCAGCACTCCCTCTGTTCTGACTCTACAACATTAATATTGATCCCCTGACGGGCGGTTCTCTTTCAGTACTCACTCCCGCAAAGGGAAGCTCTCCTTTACACTGCCTCAGTACTCACTCACCAAAAGTGCATCACTCCATTAAAAGTGACCCTCTGACAGTGCAGCACTCCCTTAATATTAACCCACTGCCAGTTTGACACTCCCTTCCAATTGAACTACTGACAGTGCAGAACTCCAACAAAATGATCCTTTGAGTGTCGCGCACACTCAATATTGGCCCTCCAACAGTGTAACACTCCCTCTGTGCTGACCGTCTGACATTGATACGCTGATAGTGTAGCAATCCCGTAATATTGACCCACTGACACAGCAGAACTCCCTCAGTATTGGCCTTCTCACAGTACTGCACTGATCCTTCCGCAGTGCAACGTTCCCTTGATATCAATCTTCTGACATTATAGCACTCCCTCAGTACTAACTCTCTGAATGTGCAGCATTCTCTCAGCACTGATTCTGTGATATTTCAGCACTCCCACATCATTAACCCTCTGACAGTGCAAATCTCCCTCTATATCAACCCTCCAACAGTGCAGTATTTCCTTAATATTGGTCCTCTGATTATGTGATACTCCCTCAGTGTGAAACCCTGACAATGCAGCACTCCCTCAGAAATAACTCTCTGATTAAGCACTTCTTCTCTACTAAATCTCTGGAAATGTAACATTCTCTCGTTACTGACCCTTTACAGTGCTACACTGCCTCAGTACTCACTCACCAAAAGTGAAGCACTCCATTAAAAGTGACCCTCTGACAGCGTGGCACTCCCCAAATATTGGTCCACTGACAATGCGGCACTCCCTTAACACTGACCTGCTCGCTGTGCAGCACTGCCCTAATATCAAACCTCCAGCTCTATCAGTGGGTCTGTCCTGAGCAAGTACCCCATTGTCAGCATGTCAATTCTGAGGCAGTGCCTCTATATTAGTGGGTGAATACTGAGGTAGTGCCGAAGTGGGTCAGAATTAAGGAAGTGCCTCACATTTAGAGGATCATTACTGAGGGAAAGTCTTAGAGCCAGTGGGTCAGTTCTGAGGCAGTGCCTCAATGTAATAGATTTAGAAATGGGGGAGGAGGCACATGATTAGAAAGTCATTCGTAAGCTATTGCAGCACTATCAGAGGGTCAGAAATCAGCGAGTACTTCATTAGCAGAGGGTCCATACTGATGTATTGAAGCACTGTTAGAGGGTTAGCACTGAGGCACTGCTTCCTTGTCAGAGATTCAGAACTGAGAAAATGCATTATTGTCAGAGGCTTATTCCTGAGGGAATGCCTCATTGTCAGAGTGACATAATCATATAGCACTCACTCAGTTCTAAACCTTAATATTGATCCTCTGAGAATGTGGCACTGCCTCAGCACCGACCTTCTGACAATGAGGCACTGCCTCAGGACTGACCCTCTGATAATGAGGTGATTCGTCAGTACTGAGTCATTGACAATGTGACACTCCATCAGTGTTGACCTTCAAGTACTGACCCTCTGACGGTTCTGCACTGCCTCAGTATTGACCCTCTAAATCTGCCAATCCCTCAATTCTGACCTCCTTACAATGAAGCATTACCGCAATACTGACCGGGAAGGTGGCACTGCCTCAGCATTGACTATCTGACAATAAAGTACTCACTCTGGACTGACCATTCAACAATGACATACTGCCTCAGAAGAGACCCACTGACAACAAGGCACACACTCAGTACTGACCCACTGATAATGATGGTCTCCCTCAGCACTGAACCTCTGAGAGTGCTGCACTACCACAGGACTGATCAGTTCTGAACACCTTACAATGAGACACCGGCTCAGTACTGAACCTTTGATAATGAGGCGCTGACTCAGTTCTGACCCTATTACATTAACAGCGCTGCTCTTCTTCATTGTTGACCCTCTGGCAGTGCAGAAATCCCCCATGACTGACCCTCTCACAGTGCAGCATACCTTTAGTACTGAACCTCTGTTGGTGCAGCTCCCATCAGTGCTGTCTCTGACAGTGCAGCATTCTCTTAGTATTGACTCTCTGACAGTTTTAGGGGAGTGCTGCACTGTTGGAGAGTCAGTACTGAGGAAGTGCTGCAGTGTCAGAAGGCAAATATTAATGGAGTGCTCGGGTCAATTTTAAAGGGGTTTTGTACTGTCACAATTTCAACTAGGGTGGCGCGGTGTCTCGGTGGTGAGCACTGCTGCCTCACATCACCAGAGACCCATGTTCGATTCCACCCTTGGGCGACCGTCTGTGTGGAGTTTGCACATTCTCCGTGTCTGTGCGGGATTCTGTGTCCTCTGGGTGCTCCGGTTTCCTCCCACAGTCCAAAGATGTGAAGGCTCGGTGGATTGGCTCTGCTAAATTGCCCATAGTGCCCAGGGGTGTTTCGGTTAGGTGGCTTAGACATGGGGAAATACAGGGGAATGGGTCTGGGTGGTATTCTCTTCGGAGGGGCGTTTTGGACTTGTTGAGCTGAATGGCCTGTTTCCACACTGTCGGGAGTCTATGAATCAATACTAAAGGAGTGCTGCACTGTCAGATGGTCAACGGTTAGAGAGTGCTGCCCTGTGGGAGGCCAGTACTGAAAGGGAGCCGCCCTGTCAGAAGGTCAATATGAAGGGAGTGCTCCAGTATCAGAGGGTCAAGAGTAAGGGAGCACATCTCTCTCAAATGGCCTTGTCAAAAGGTCAGTCATCAGCTTAGTGCTGAGGGAATACCGGTGTCTCAGAGGGTTAACATATGGCAGAAATGCACTATCAGAAGTGTCAGTCATCAGTATTCCAGAGTGTATTGTACTGTTGGAGGGTCAGTACTGAGGGAGTGACTCATAGTCAGAGGATCAGCTCTCTGGCAGTGCTTCTTTGTTCGTTTGCCACTCCCTTAACGCTGACCCTCTGACAGTGCAGCATTCCCTTAATATTGGCATTCCAACAGAGCGGCACTCCCTCAGTGAAGACACTCTGACAATGCAGCTTTCCCTCACTACTGACCTTCTTGACAGCGCAGCATTCTGTCATCATTGAGCCTCTGACAGTGTAGCATATGCTTCATATTGACCCTCCGATATTGTGGTACTACCTCAGTGTTGATACCCTGACAATGCAGCACTCCCTCAGTACTAACCTCTCTGATTAAGCACTCCCTCAGTGCTAAGCCTCTGAAAATGGAGCATTCTATCATTACTGACCCTTTGCTGTGCTGCTGTGCCAGAGCACTCACTCGCTGAAGTTGCAGTACTCCATTGATAGTTGCCCTCCGAGAGAGCACCACTTCCTTAATATTGACCCTCGATAGTGGAGCACTCCCTTAATATGGACCCTCTGATCGTGTAGTATTCTTTTAATATTTGCCTGCTCACAGTGCAGCACTCCCCTAATATCAAACCTCTGAGGGTGAAGTACTCTTTTAATATTGACCATTTGAGAGTGCAGCATTCCCTCGATGCGAACTCTCTGCCAGTGCAGTACTCCCTCATTATCGGACCACAAGCAGTGTGCCACTCTCTGAATACTGACCCACCAAGAGTACAGCACTCCCTGAACATTGGACATCGAGAATGCGGCATCCCCTTAATATTGTCCTGTTCGCAGTGCAGTACTCTCTTAATATCGAACCTCTATCAGAGGGTCCGCACTGAAGGAGTGCCCAATTGTCATTCTCTCAATTGTGAGGCAGTGCCACTTTGTCAGAGGGTCAATACTGAGGTCGTGCCTCATTTTAAGAGGGTCAGAATTAAGGAAGGGCCTCACAACACAGAGTCAGTACTGAGGTCGTGGAGCACTGTCAGAGGATCAGTTGAGGGACTGCCTTATTGTCAGTCGGTCAGTTCTGAGGCAGTGCCTCCCCGTAATGGATTTAGAATTGAGGGCGGATGACATGATTAGAAGGTCAGTAGTAAGGTATTGCAGTCAGA
>NW_025976724.1:0-7294 GCF_021869965.1 Rhincodon typus | reverse complement strand
GGTTTTGCTAGTGAGGTGGTGGGGGGATTCAGTAATGGTAGCACCATCGAATGTCAAGGGAGGCGATGGATAGATTCTTGCTCAATGGTAAGCCCCTGGTTTTGATAGTGAGGTGGTGGGGGGATTCAGTAATGGTAGCACCATCGAATGTCAAGGGAGGCGATGGATAGATTCTTGCTCAATGGTAAGCCCCTGGTTTTGATAGTGAGGTGGTGGGGGGATTCAGTAATGGTAACACCATTGAACGTCAAGTGGGGGCGATGGTTAGATTCTCAGTCAGTGGCAACCCCAGGATGTTGATCGTGGAGGAGGGTGGAATTCAGTGATTGTAACGCCATTGAACATAAAGTGGGTGATGGTTAAATTATCTGTTCTTGACATGATCGTACCGCAGCAGATAATCACATCGTGAAGTGCAAGACAGTTTTGAGTGGCTAGCAGGAGGGCCGAATGACCTCCTGTTCCCGTCCATGGATAAACTGCGATGAGGAACCGGCTTCATGACAATTTGTGCTTCTCATCCTTAATAGGCCAGTACCTCACATTGTTTGGAATTGGAGGGACGAGAGCTAAGTGAAGACAAACTGACCACGGAGCGAAAGGAGGTGAGTGCGCTGTCTGTACAGAGTGCTCTGTCTGCAACCTCAGTCTAAATCTCCTCCCCTTCCAAACGACCCTCCCCTTCATCACTCTCTCTGCTTTCAATATACTGAATGACCCAGCCTCGACAGCCCTCTGTGGTAAAGAATTCCACAAATTCACTCCCCTCGGAGAGAAGAAATTCCTCCTCATCTCCAACTTCAATGGGCAACATCTTCTTCTGTGATGGTTCCTTCTGGTCTTAGACTCTCTCGCAAGGGGGAACAACCTCACCATAACTCCCTGTCAAGTCCCCCTGTCTGTCTTCATTTAAGATCGCCTCCCATTCTTCTAAACACTAACGAGCCTACTCAACCTGTCCTCCATAACACAGTCCCTCCGTTCCCAGGATCAGCTGAGCCAACATTCTCTGCCCTGTCTCCGATGCCTGTCTATCTCTGCTTGGATACGGGGCCCCAAAACCGTTCACAGTATCCCAGCTGTGGTCTGACATGTATCATTTTAGTAAAAATATTTCAGCTTTTAGACGCCATTCCCTTAGAAATAAAGTCCAGCATTCCATTTTCCTTCCCCATTCCACGCTGAACTTAGATGGCAGCTTTTCCTGATTCATGGACCCGACTCCCAAATCCCTCTGTCCCGGAGCTCTCAGCAGTCTTTCTCCATTTAATTAATATTCAGCTCCATTTTTCTTCCTGCCGCTTTGCAGTACCTCACATTTTCCCACATTATATTCCACCTGCCACATGCTCACCCTGTCTATATCCCTCTGCAGCCTCTGTGTGCTGTCCTCGTCCCTTGCCTTCCCTCCTGTTTGTGTGTCCTCTTCAAACTTGGCGATAGTACATTTCCTTTCCTCATCCAAGTCACTAATATTGATGGTAAATAATGGTGGCCCCAGCCTTCCCTGAGGCTCTAAACGCCGTTCTTTCTTTCAAAGAATATTCCCACGTCTGTATAGACCATATTTGATCGATTTAACAACCTCCACCACACGATATTATTTATACCCAGCGAGGTGCAGCTCCATGATATCGCTGCAGTCTCACTGCAAGGGCCTGAATTCCTAATAAGATGGAACCCTCTCTCCCTGAAGTGTTTGCGCAGATTCTGTATCTCACACACGGATGTGTCGACACACACACGCACACACAAAGACTCGCACACTCACGCTCACGGTTTTTCATACACACTCTTTCTCTCTCTCTCTCTCAAACACACACACACACACACTTGCACACACAGATGCACACTTGCACTCACACAAACTCTCACATGCGCACATTCGTACTCACACTCACACAGGCACACAAATAGTCTCACACATACACTCCGTCACACGCACACACCCATACGCCCGCGCACACAAATGCACACAGAGAAAATCTCTCTCTCAAACACACACAGAAACATGCTCACACACACACACTCACACAAACACACGCACACCCCCCCCTACACAAACACATGCACTCTCAAATGCAGACATTCGTACTCACACTCATGCATGCAAAGACTTGCACACACCCACAAAAATACCAACAATTGCACTCAAACAGACACATTCACTTGGATACACATGAGCAAATTCTCTCTCTCACACACACAAATACAGACACAAACTCACACCTGCGTGCGCACACTCTCACACAGAGGTAAAACATGGCTCTCATACATGCACAAAATTACTCTCACCATCTCGCTCTCTCTCACACACAATCACACACACACACACTCTCAGACGCACACAAACACACACACACACACACACTCTCATACACACACACACTCTCAGATGCACACACACAGACACACACACACACAGACACACATACACACACACACAAACACAGACACACACACACACACACACACACACACACACACAGACACACACAGACACACACACTCTCATACACACAAACACTCTCAGATGCACACACACAGACGCACACACACACAGACACACTCACACTCTCACACACATTCACTCATACACGAACACACACACACACACTCACTCTCTCTCACACACAGACAGACATACTCACACACGCGCTCTCACACCCACGTACACACACTCACGCATAGAGTTACACAGAGGCACACACATACACACACACAGTCTCGCACGTGCGTACACGCACACTCTCTCACACACAATCTCTCTTTCTCACACTCACACACACGTGCACACACACAAACACAAACACACACATTCTGTGAAACATATCAACGTAATTCCCCTGCGCCAACTTCCTGGTGTATTGAGAGGCAGCTTGCCTGTCTTTTGAACGCAGGACCGTTTGGAAATTTCCAGAAGGAAGATCTCGTGCACAATACTCGCCTTGGAGAAAAATTCCTTCATGGAAATTACTTTGGCTGGAGTTCTTCAAACCACAGGAAAGGTGAGACGAGTTTGGAAATAAGCAAGAGGACCTGACATTTTATAAGAGACAGTAGGAGCTGCAGATGCTGGAGAATCTGAGATAACAAGGTGTGGAGCTGGATGAACACAGCAGGCCTCACGTACCACCCCACCAACCTCTGGATCCAACGCATCATCCTCCGACACTTCCGCCATCTGCAATCCGACCCCACCACCAAAGACATTTTTCCCTCCCCACCCTTGTCTGCTTTCCGGAGGGACCACTCTCTCCGGGACTCCCTTGTCCGCTCCACACTCCCCTCCAGCTCCTCCACACCAGGCACTTTTCCCTACAACCGCAGGAAGTGCTACACCTGCCCCCATACATCCTCCCTCACCGCCATCCCAGGCCCCAAGAAGACTTTCCACATCAAGCAGAAGTTCACCTGCACATCTGCTAATGATGTATACTGCATCTGCTGTTCCCTTTGTGGCCTCCTCTACATCGGAGAAACGAAGCGGAGGCTCGGGGACCACTTTGCAGAACACCTCCGCTCGGTACGCACGAAACAACTGCACCTCCCAGCCGCGAACCATTTCAACTCCCCCTCCCATTCCTCAGACGACATGTCCATCCTGGGCCTCCTGCAGTGCCACAACGATGCCACCCGAAGGTTGCAGGAACATCACCTCGTATTCCGCTTGGGAACCCTGCATCCCAATGATATCAATGTGGACTTCACAAGCTTCAAAATCTCCCCTCACGCTACCGCATCCCAAAACCAGCCCAGCTCGTCCCTGCCTCCCTAACATGTCCTTCCTCCCACCTATCCCCTCCTCCCACCTCAAGCCCCACTCCCATCTCCTACCTACTAACCTCATCCCGCCCCCTTGACCTGTCCATCCTCCCTGGACTGACCTATCCCCTCCCTACCTCCCTCCCGACACTCACCTTTACAGGCTCCATCCCCGTCTCTTTGACCTGTCTTTCTCCTCTCCACCTATCTTCTCCTCTATCCATCTTGTACCTGCCTTCCGCTCTCTCCCTATTTATTTCAGAACCCCCTTCCCCTCCCCCATTTCTGAAGAAGGGTCTAGGCCCGAAACGTCGGCCTTCCGACTCTTTTGATGCTGCTTGGCCTGCTGTGTTCATCCAGCTCTACACCTTGTTATCTCTGACATTTTATAAATTCACTCCAGGGCTGTGCATATCGCTAGCTCGGCCCAGGAAAAATTCAGAGTCACAGAGCGAGTGTGGGAGGCTGGGAGTTGGATAGAGTTTTGGGGGGAGATACTGAGGGGATGGAGGTGCACAGTGTCAGTGTGGGAGACAGATAAACTTTTGTGGGGAGACACTGAGGGGATTGAAGGATACGGGGTCAGTGTGCCAGACAGGGAGATGGATAGGTTACAGGTGGGAGACACTGATGGGATTGAGGGACACAGGAAGAGTGCAGGAGACTGGGAGAAGGATAGATTTTTTTGGGGGAGACACTGATGGGATTCAAAGACACAGGGGAGAGTGCGGGAGGCTGGGAGAAGGATACATTTTTAGGGGGAGACTTTAGGGACATGGAAAGAATGTGGGAGACTGGGAGATGAATAGAATTTTGGGGAGGGACACTGAGGGGATTGGGGTACATGGGGGGATTGTGAGAGGCTGGGAGTGGAGGGAGATACAGCATCCTTGCTCGATCTCACAGTAACCTCATGTTGTTTCTCTCTGACACATACCTACCATTGATACCAAGCTGATGATAGAGAGTGAAGTCCATGTCCAGCTGGATTCATGGCAGTTTGTAAACATATTTGCCGGAGTGAACCACACAGCACAGGTAGGCTTCTCCCACTGGAACAGTGTGAGTTCCAGTTGTCCCTTCAGGAATGAGGGGCGCGAATGGCTAAGAGTGGGTGGATATCCTCTCCATTCAGCCCCTTCCTCGAGCCTGTTACACTGGAAGAGGCCATTCATCCCTGGTTCTATCCCCCAATGCAAATCTCCTGCCTTTCCATTTCACCTTCCCCCTCCCATATCCCTAAACACCATTCCTGTCCAAATCCCCATCCAATGCCCCTCTCCATTGCCCTTCTACAACTGAATCTGCCCCCTCCCTATATATTTCCAGGCAGTATATTCCAGACCCTAACCCTTTGCTGCCTGGGAAAGATTGTTCCCACCTCTCCCCTCACTTTGTTGGCATCCTCACTTTAAATCTGTGCCACACCCGCCTCCATCCCTCACTTCTCAGTTCTGGCTGTTACGCCCCATTAACTCTGTTTGGCTTCGGGAAACCTTGATCGGATCCCCGTGTCTCAGCCGCTTCCTTTCTGAGGGGAACTGTCCCCGACTTCTTCAATCCCTCCCTCATCGCTGAGGTTTCTCATCCCCGGGATCATAAATCTCTTCAGACTCTTTCTCTCACAGTCTGAGTTTCTCTGTCTCTCTCTCTCTCACTCACTCTCTCTGTAACTCTCTCTGTCTCTCTTCGTTTCCCTCACTGACTTTCTCTATCTCTGTGTCTCTCTCCCTGTATGTCTGTCTCTGTCCCTCTCTCTCATTCTGTCTGTCTTTCTCTGTCTCTCTGTCTCTCAGTCTGAGTCTCTCAATCCCTCTCTGTCTGTTTATCTCTGTCTGTCTCTCTCTCTCATTCTATCTCTTTGTGTTAAACCCTTTAGATTTGACCTTTTATTCAAGATTATCTCTTACAGTCTCGTGAAACAGATCGTCATTGATGATACCTCCCTGGGGTGTCGGAGGGAGCTGGGGGAGAATGCAACACGTGGGGAATGAAGGGAGCTCACCCTTTCCATTGGAGAATAAGAACCTCCTGAAAGATGGGAACCAGGAGAGGGTTATCGATCACATGTGATCAGGACAGAAGGGCAATTTCTTGGAGGCAGTCATTCTGCAATACCTTTCGTTGGAGATGCAATGAGCAAATGTTCCGTATCTTTCTCTCAACAGAGTGTGACTGGGGTGGAGTTTCAGAGACTGTACAATCCAATGGCAGTTTTATTTGGGAGCATGTTTGGTGGACTGTTACGACTTATTCTGACCAGCTTTGGTCATTTCCAGCTCTCTGCATTGTTGTAGCAATGGGGAGGTTCTGCTCTGTCGGAGGCTCAGCGCTGAGGGAGCGGGCACTGTCAGAGGGTCAGCGCTGAGGGAGCGGGCACTGTCAGAGGGTCAATGCTGAGTGAGCGCCGCACTGTCAGAGGGTCAGCGCTGAGGGAGTGGGCACTGTCAGAGGGTCAGCGCTGACGGAACGGGCACTGTCGGAGGGTCAGCGCTGAGGGAGCGGGTGCTGTCGGAGGGTCAGCGCTGCGGGAGCGGGCACTGTCGGAGGGTCAGTGCTGAGGGAGTGAGCACTGTCGGAGGGTCAGTGCTGAGGGACTGGGCACTGTTGGAGGGTCAGCGCTGAGGGAGCGCCGCAATGTCGGAGGGTCAGCGCTGAGGGAGCGGGCACTGTCAGAGGGTCAGCGCTGAGGGAATAGCGTTTGATGTAGCCCCGATTTCAGTTGAATTTTGACGATTCAGTCTTTTCCCGTTTCAGTGCGGATGTTTCAAGCGTAATTTGAAGGAAAATTTATCTGAGAGAGTTGGAGCATGTAACTGCCCAGACGGTAATAACACGACCGAAGACAGCCCAGAAACAATTACAATACTGTAACCGTCTGCGTGAATCTTCTCTTACACTCTGTACTGAAGATCCCCAACACCCCCTCCCTATATCTGTCACCTCCTCCAGCCCCCTACACCCCCTCCACATCTCTGTCACCCCATCCAGTTCCCTGCACCCACTCCCTGTCTCTGCCACCTCTTACAGCCCCCACACTTCTCCATATCTCTGTAACCTCCTCCAGCTCCTACATGCCTCGCTTTCTGGGGCGGATCCACATGCCCCTTCACCCCTTCCCCTTCCAAAAAAAAACCCCTAAAGAAAGACAAGAAAATAAATATGTATGATTTGTCTTCAAAAGAGTTCTGCTCTCAGAATTTTTGGAAAGGCCTGTACAAATCTTACTTTTAGATTTCTCACAGTTTATACATTTCTATGGTATAATATTTTACTTTTGATTCATTTTTGATCTGTTCAGAAACAAGAACACCTCATTAAAGCAATTTATTCTTTTCTCAAACGGAGTTCTGTTAACCGAATGTTTTGCAAGGCCTACACATATCCTACTTCTAGACGTATTACAGTTATTACATTTCTGTCGTATAACATTTTAATTTGAAATTATTTTGATTTTTTATCGTCAAAAATAGTGGGTTTTTTTTTTCTGAAGCGGAGTTCTGTTACCAGAAGATTTGGAAATGCCTAC
>NW_025976723.1:0-7294 GCF_021869965.1 Rhincodon typus | reverse complement strand
CTCGTCCCTGCCTCCCTAACCTGTTCTTCCTCCCACCTATCCCCTCCTCCCACCTCAAGCCGCACCTCCATCTCCTACCGACCAACCTCATCCCGCCCCCTTGACCTGTCCGTCCTCCCCGGACTGACCTATCCTCTTCCTAACTCCCTACCTACACTCACCTTTACTGGCTCCATCCCCACCTCTTCGACCTGTTTGTTTCCTCTCCACCTATCCTCTCCTCTATCCCTCTTCTATCCGCCTCCCACTCTCTCCCTATTTATTTCAAAACCCCCTTCCCCTCCCCCTTTTCTGATGAAAGGTCTAGGCCCGAAACGTCAGCCTCTCTGCTCCTATGATGCTGCTTGGCCTGCTGTGTTCATCCAGCCCTGCACCTTGTTGTCTCGGATTCTCCAGCATCTGCAGTTCCTACTATCTCTGTTACTTTTTTACAGCTTTATAGTTCTACTAGCATCACAACAGTGCTGCTTCTCACACATCTGTCAGGGTTCCATAATTAAAACATAAAAGGAGTCAACGGCACTCAGAACCTCTCATACAATTAGGCCATTGACCTTTCATTACAACTAGGAGAATCTACATATCAGATAGCTTTTCACCAAAGGTTTCTATAGTGACAAGGACACAACTACAAAAAAAAGCCTGTCGAATTGAGCCCCCTTTTAAGTTCACCCCATTTACCCATCATGGTCAGATTTGCTGGTGTCAGTCTGGGTGGATGTCATGCATGGACATGCTTGTTAATCTAGTCAGGCTTCATCCCTAACTATTAACAACAAGCAATTAACCTCAGGGAAAATACCCCAGCCTATTCAGCCTCTCCTTATACTTCCAATCCCAGCCTTATCCTTGTAAATCTGTTCTGAACCCTTTCACGTTTCTATTTTCACACAGCAAGTGGTTGGGATCTTGAATGGACTACCAGAAATATGTGGTGGAAGGATGTTCAATTGAGGCATTCAAGAGGGAATTAAATGAGTATCTGGAAAGAAAGAATCTGCAGAAAAACAGGAAGATGAGAGGATGGTAGTAAGTTGATCCTTTGGAGACATGATGGGCTGAGTGACCTCCGACAGTGCTATAACCATTCTGTGAAGCTTTAATTAAATGAATGGTCACCTTAAAAATGACAGACTGTCAGAGTTAGAAGTGGAAGTGTCTATAAGCCTCAAATAGTGTCCCGACCTCTGATCCAGGAGGCCTGAGTTTAAATCTCACATGCTCCAGAGGTGTGTATGAACATCTCTGAACAGTTTGATTTTGAAAACATCAGAATTTCAAAGCTGAGTTTTGGGCTTTTATGGAACAGTGGTAGTGCCCCTGCCTCTGAGCCAGAAGACCCATTTCAAGTCCCACTTGCCCTTGATATGTGTTGTAACATGCTTGAACAGACTGATGAAAATATCTATTTAAAATCCAAGTTTTTGGCTCCTGTGGTGCAGAAATAGAGTCTATCTCTGGACCAGTAGGTCTGGGTTCAAGTACCACCTGACCTGAAGATGGATCATAGCATGGTGCTGTATTGTTTTATGTTCTATCTATGTCCAAATCAGTGGTGTGTTGGTTTCTTATATGGGAAAGATGAAAACTTACATTGGCAAATCGATGAAAGTCATTTGTTGATTGACATATGGATTCCAATATACAAAACACATGCAAGGTGACAACTAACATTTCCATTACAAATCCTGATACAGAATTCTAAACACGATCTAACTTCTTCAGTGAAACAAATAACTTCCAATGCTAATAATGATGCTTGAAATGCATTACTGGCAAGATCCATCTATAGAAAAGGCATGAGCAGGAAAATATAACATGTTTCAATAAGATATCAATTTACTGGATCAGTATTACATAAAAATACACCTAATAAATCATTCAAACTTTTCTCATACAGACAAATGTAAATCAGCATTTCTATTGCTTTTGATAGCATGGTGCTGGCAGTTCACTTAAATCAAATTTACAGTCATAGAGCTATACAGCATGGAAACATACCCTTCAGTCCAACTTGTCCACACTGACCAGATATCCTAAATTAATCTAGTCACATTTGCCTATGTCGTTGGTACAACGTGCACCATGACCTCTGGCTGCTGACCCTCCCCCTTAAGAATTTCATGCAACCACTCAGAGACATCTTTGACCGTGGCACCAGGGAGGCAACACATTGTCCTGTAGTTTCGAACGCGGCCACAGAAATGCCTGTCGGTGCCCCTAACTAGCGAGTCTCCTACCACTATTGCTCGCTTGGATCTTGCTTGACCCTCCTCTTCAGCAGAGCCAGTTGTGGTGTCACAGTGCTGGCTGCTGCTTTTATACTCTCCTGAGAGGCTATCCCTCCCAAGAATATCCAAAAAGGTATAGCCATTAGAGGGAGGAATAGCCACAGGAGACTCCTAGGTTACCTGCCTTCCTCTACTCGTGGTCAATCCATCTACCTGACTGAACCTGCGGTGTAACCACCTCCCTGTAACTAGCATCTGTCACACTCTGTGCCCCTGCATGTTCCTCAGTGTGTCCAACTGCCGCTCCAACCCATCTACACAGTCTATGAGGAACTGCAGCTGGTCATATTTCCCACAGATATAGTTGTCAGGGACACTAGATTCCTCCCTGATCTTCCACATCTGGCAGGAAGAGTACACCACCGCCCTTACTGCCATCTCTGCTCCTTTACACTAAGAAAGATAAAAGAATCTTACCTTGCTTGCCTTACTCACTGAAGCCCAATATTCACCTAAGCCCGCACTTATACCAACAAGCTGCACTGACTGGTTCCTTAAATTACACAGCAATCTTTACAAGCAGACCAAATACCAACAAACACCCAAACAGTTTCTGTCAATGTCTCTCATTTTTTTTGGTTAGAGGAGGAAGGAAAGATGGAAATGCTACAGAAATGTAATGTCTGGGGCTTACCATTCCTTGACACTGAGTTCTTCCTCACTCCGCTGAACAGCCGTACTGACCGTGCCGACTTCTCCCAGAATGCTCAGCAAAGTCTCTCAGTGACCTCTATTGGATGCTCTTCCTGCCATTTATCACTGGGGTGGGGAGCGGGGAGCACTCTTCTTCACTCCACTGAATGGTCACAGACCTCCAGTCTAGAAAAGCAACCCTCCACCGCCATCCTCTGTCTCCCACATTCAAGCCAGTTCTTCACCCAGATGGCTAGTCCCCCAGTATTCCATGTGATCTAACCTTGCTAAACAGTCTACCATTCTATGAACACCTTAGCAAAATGGCACAAATGAACAAAGTAAATTTTGACTGATGCTTTGAAAATAACAGTAGCGGATCTTCTAGCATTTATAAATTTTAAAATCGATTACCATGACTGTGAATGGAAAGTATTACCAGTAATGATCAGAAGGATTGTGCAACCCTGAAGGCAGTAGGTATCTAGCATTCCCACATATTCTCACTTCAGTCAGCATGAACCGAAAGCCAAAGGTGAGTGGGTCAACCATACACAGATATTGTTCTGCCTAACTGCTGCACAAGCATGAGCTCTGAAGCAAGACAGGTTAAACGAGCCTTATAGCATTACTAACAAGTCACAAAATACAGGACAAATGGCAAGCCTGCCTTTCGGTTCTTAAATAAATTGCTTTGTCAACATAGTCTCCATAAGACTCTTGATAAAAAGATGAGTTACCTCGTCATTGTAATCACCAACTTCATTAGGCAACCACTGCAGCCACAATAATTGACAGCACATTTTCAAGAAATCGTATTTAATATTTAGATACCTAAAGTTTAAGCAACTAAAATAAACGTGGATTTCATCTTTGATTCAGAGGGTTTGTTAAAAGCTTTTGAATAAAGAACAACTGAGAAAAGATTCAAGACATTACAAAGGATTTTTATTTTCTTACTGCAATAAGTGATCTTCTCCAAGATAGTTACACCTGCCTCCTCAAAGGAAGTCTTTCTTCCAGAAAAATAGCATGATTCCAACCAACTCCAACTCAAAGAAGTCAGGCCAAGTTCTTGAAACATTTTTTTTCAAAAATGACAGATACTTACATATTTTAATGTCACTGATCATGGGTAACCATTTGCAAACTGATAAGTTGTTGCCACAAAAAAATCCTTTGTAGAAAATTTTTCTCACTACACATTTACAGTTCAAATTACTTTCAGTTCCTTTCTGTAAGACTGACTGAAACCGTAAAACTAGACAATACAAAACCCGTCACAAACCACAACATTATCCCCATCACATAATTATACCATTCACGACTGTAGGAAAGGTACACAATACAATGGTAACTAGGATCCAAATTCAACATAGCGCATAAGTGTAAACATAACAGCTCAAAAAAGCGGGGACAAAATTTCTTCCTTAGTTTAGTACTGCATGAATCAAGTGACTAGCCAGCACGGACCACATGGGGATCAGGCTCAGTGGAGGGAGATGCTTAACTGAAATCTCTTCATTATGTATGTAATCTAACGCACTATTTGGAATAACAAGGTGTAGAGCTGGATGAACACAGCAGGCCAAGCAGCATCATAGGAGCAGGAAGGCTGAGGTTTCGGGCCTAGACCCTTCGGATTTTGTTTCTTCTCTCCTGCCAGTTAAGTCTCCCCACCCACTCTTTGAATGGCTCCAGGCAAGCTTGGAAAATTCCCTCACCTTTCATCTGCTTTGGTTGATGCCTTTTAGCAGATTCCTTCGTCAATTTTCCACAGGTGAGTTTTTTTTATTCTTTCCTGGGAGGTAGGCGTTGCTGGGCTGGCATTTGTTGCCCATCCCCAACTGCCCTTGAATCGAATGGATCTCTGGTCCATTTCAGAGGGCTGTTAAGAGTCACCCATATTTCTGTGGATCTGCAGTCACATGTAGATCAGAATGAATACAGATTTCTCTCTGTAAAGGGAATCAGTGATTCAGATGGGGTTGTTTTAAGACAATTGACAATGGCTAAATGGCTGTCATTAGACCAGCTTTTTAGATTTTTCTTTAAGAACAACAATTTTCCTGCATATTGCAATATAACATTAAAAATTATGGGGAGACAAAGTTTTACAGATTGAGATGCTGCCAGGTTCATTTGGCCACGTTACCTGCTTTCAGGTAACTGTAAATATCTTTATTTACACACGCACAAGTTCTGAGTTTGAGTTCTGAGGAATGGTCACTGGACCCGAAACGTTAACTCTGTTTTTTCCTTCACAGATGCTGCCAGACCTGCTGAGCTTTTCCAGCAACTTTGTTTTTGTTCCTGATTCACAGTATCCGCAGTTCTTTTGGTTTTTATCTTTATTTACAATTAGGTCAAAACCCTAGTGAAATTGTAATAGTAATTTTGTGCACCTTTCAAGTAATTTTAAGATTATCATCAATCTTTATTGACAATATATTGGGTCAAATCTTGCCAGAAAGCTCACATTGGGCTGGATTTTGCCCTTTGGGTCAGTGCCAGGGTCAGAAGAGGAGCACAACCCCCTCGCTGGATGGAATTTTATGATTTTGTGCATTTGGAAGGGGTAGGGCATTTACTTCAGGTGGGATGGTGGCATGCTCTTTCCAACCTCTACCTGAATTAAGTCAGAGGCAGAAAGTTCAAGATGTGGACGTGTCGCCTTGCGGCCAAAGGCGGGTCTGTCACCATGTACAATGCAGAAAGGATCAAAATGGATGGCCAGCTTATGGGCTACTGTGGAGCAGGATTAGGGTGGGGGAGATCCTCATTCACAAGTACTCAGTGGCTGATAAAGGGATCAGGGACATGACATTGAGAAGGTGGGGGGCAACCCGCTGACAGTCACACCCTGCCCTTGTTGCTGATTTGCCTACAGCACTGTCCCTCTCAAACCACACCTCACAAAACCTGTCCCACCATCATTTATCTGTGTCCAGAGTCACTCTCCGATCCTGGGCCTCCAGTAGCTGTCATTCTTGTAGCTTGCTCAGCAGCGTTGCCATTCAAAACAGCTGCCAAAACAGATTTTCCCAAATTAGGCAATTAGAAGCTAGAAAGAAGGCTTTTCTTCCCCTGACTTATGAAGGTGGGAAAAGCATGTCATCATCCCACCTCAATTAAATGTCCTACCCCTTACAAATATGCAGAGAGAGAAGTCATAAAATTCCACCCAATGAGGGGATTGTGTTCTCCTTCAGATACTTCACATGATACTTCATGACAAGTGGCTACAGCTAGAGCCAGGCAGGCAGGGAGGTTTCATATCCCACTTGGAAATACAGCAACCACCAATCTGACACTGTGGAAAATTGCAGAAAGCCTCTGACCATCTGCAGACTCCAATCCCATCTCTAGGAAAATGTCCAGGGGTCAAGATGGAGCCAGAAAATCATGAAACAAATTTTTGTGCCCATTGACTATGAAAGGCATATTCTATTTTTATAGCATCATAGACATTTCAAACATTCTTGGATCGGATTTTCAGCTGAAGCCATATTACCTTCTGAAATCCAGCCAAGGATTCATAATAACTACAGCTGCCATAACAAAAGTTTCCAGCTACATTTTCTAAAACTGACAGAACAGTGTATTATCCAAATTTCATTTCCAGTGACTGTCGAGTTTGGAGAGGACCAGATGCCAAGGTTTTATTCCAACTTTCAAAAGCTTATTTTTTAATACCCAGAACTGTTAGTTTAAATCACAGAGAAAAAGGAATGACAGCAGAGGACAACAGGGCATTATTTTACATTTTTGGTACATTATGGCAATTTTAACAATTGGAAAATGTAATGTAATGTACGACAACAATTGCACACTGGCGGTCACTGTAAGGGTCAACTTACGTTTGACAGTCTTGATCCCAATGATGAATCAGTGCATTCAAAACAGAAGTTGTCAGGATATTTAACAGATATCTTTAAGAACATTCCTGATTCCTCTGAAGGGTTATGTCAGTGGTCATGAACTTTCCAAGGAGTTGCAGTGTTTTAGGATATCCGACACTCAAACCAGCACTGAACATTTTGTGCAGGAAACACGCAACTTTCCTCACAATAGGACCACAAGAAAGTAAGTGCTTTCATTAATATGTCACATACAAGAATTAGGAGGTGCAAGAGGCCTTGCAGCCCCACAAGCATACTCCTTCTGTCGTGTTGAAACAAGGGCCGTTGAGTATGAGATCCATGATTGGGGCTGTTAACCAGGGCCAATCAAGGAGTCCTGGCTGACAGATATAACACAGGAGTCTCAGAGATAGTAGGAAATGCTGATGCTGGAGAATCTGAAATAACAAGGTGTAGAGCAGGATGAACACAGCAGGCCAAGCAGCATCAGAGGAGCAGGAAAGCTGA
>NW_025976722.1:0-7294 GCF_021869965.1 Rhincodon typus | reverse complement strand
ATCCCCGCCTCTTCGACCTGTTTGTTTCCTCTCCACCTATCCTCTCCTCTATCCCTCTTCTATCCGCCTCCCACTCTCTCCCTATTTATTTCACAACCCCCTTCCCCTCCCCCTTTTCTGATGAAGGGTCTAGGCCCGAAACGTCAGCCTCTCTGCTCCTATGATGCTGCTTGGCCTGCTGTGTTCATCCAGCCCTGCACCTTGTTGTCTAGGTTATAGTCCAACAGGTTTATTTGAAAACACAAGCTTTCGGAGTGTAGCCCCTTCATCAGGTGTAAGAGAGATGGTATCAGATACAGAATTTATAAGTAAAAGACCAAAGGGTCATACCATTGATGAAAATGTACTAAACAATTGATTTAATTGATTAATATGTATATGTAAATCCCGGAATTCCTTTCAAGTCCTTGTCCTGTGAGAACTAAAGGTTTTATCAGTGTAAAAGGAAGAGGTGACATTTTAGGTCAGACAAATGCATGTTAGGTGTGAGGC
The DNA here is from genome assembly GCF_021869965.1 of Rhincodon typus. NCBI lineage: Eukaryota > Metazoa > Chordata > Chondrichthyes > Orectolobiformes > Rhincodontidae > Rhincodon > Rhincodon typus. Next base: position 6,802 of record NW_025976722.1, on the reverse strand, counting down.
CTTGTTTAGAATCCGTTTGTGTTTTGGCTTGGAGTCAGACTGGTTTTATTTCTAATATAGGAATCTATAAAACGCTGCATTGACTGACTGTCTATAAACTTTTTTGAACAAAATAGAATGTATCTGCAAGTACAATTTCACCCCTTAGATTCATATGTGTGAGTGTGTGTGTGTGTGTGTGAGTGTGTGTGTGTGTCTGTGTGTGTGCGTGTGAGAGAGTGTGAGTGTGAGTGTGAGTAGCAGTCTGGCATAGGCATACTCATGTAATAATATCATAGACAGTACAATCACAATTCCTGGATACGTCCTCTCCCGCTAACAGGATAGACCCACCAGAGGTGAAGGCACAGCGGTAAAGTCAGGAGGGTGCTGCTGTGGGAATCCTTAACATTGACTGCAGAAGGCATAAAGTTTCGAGGCATCAGGTCAAGAATGGACAATAAAACCTCTTGCAGATTACTATTAACGGCATGCCTTCAACTGATGAATCACTTCTCCTGCATGTTGAACACAACTTTGGAGGATGCACTAAGGGTTGCAAGGGCACAAAATACACTCTGGTTGAGGTTCATCACCAACAATTAATAGCTAGTAAGATAACTCCACAGAGGCCAGCATCCCATCACCAATTCACCCTTTATTTACATGCAGAGAATCCTTGACACTGATCCAGCTCCCTCAGATCTAGGTCTCAGAGTGAACAGAACCTCTGACACTCTTACTCTTGTCTATCAACCAAGGTTCCCTGATTAGACTAGGTTAACTTCCCCAAACAGGGAACGCGCATTCTACGAGATCCACCTGGCTACTTTGTTACAATCACTATATTTAGCACCAATACCGACTGAGTTCTAATGGATAAAATTGTCAGTTTGGGCCTGTAGCCTGTGGTGAGGGAGCCAACAAGAAAGAAAAATACATTTGACCTCATCCTTTTCAATCTATTTGTAGAAAATGCATCTGTCCTTGACTGTATTGGCAGGAGTGACCATTATGCAGTCCTTGTGGAGATGAAGTTCTGCTTCATTTTGAAAATAGCCTCCATCGTGTTGTAGGCACTACCACCACGCTAAAGTGAATAGAGTTCAAACAGATCAAGTAACTGAAGACGAGGCATCCGTGAGGCGCTGTGGGTCATCAGCAGCAGAATTATAATCAATAAAATCTATAATCTGCAATTATCACCAAAGGGATCAATCCCGAAGCATTGAAGGGTGCAGCAGAAAAAGCCAGAAGTACTATCTGGGATACTAAAAATGAAGTGTCAATATGGTTAAGCCATAGTACAGGACTAATTGCATGCCAAACAGTATAAGCAGCAAGCAACACCACAACAAATGGATCAGATCTTAGCTTGAGAGTCCTGCCACATGCAGTCTCAATGGTGATAGAAAGTTACACAACTCACTGAAGGAAGAGCCTCAATTAATATCTCCACCCACAATGAAGGAGAAGGCCAGCAGCTCAGTGCAAAAGTCAAGGTTAAATGGTTAACCTTCATCTAAATATCCTAAATGAGCCATCCATCTTGACTGCCTTGTGAGGTCAGCAATATCACAAATGCCAGCTTCCAGCTTATTTGATACACTCCCACGTAATATCAAGCAAAAATTCAAGGTACTGGATTCTGAAGTTTATGGGCCCTGATAATTTTCCAGCAATTGAATTGAAGCTATACTTCCCAACTATTGTGCCCCTGGCTAAGCTGTACCAGTACAGATACAATCTTGGCATTCACGCTGCAATGTGGAAAATTGCTCAAGCATGCTTTGTCCACAAAAAGCACGATAAATCCAACCTGACCAATTACTGTTCCATAACTCTCTTCTCAAACATTAGCAAAGTTACAGAATACTCAACCAGGACCTGCTCACTGATGTTCAACTTGGGCTCTACCAGACCCACTCAGCTCATGACATCAATACAATCTTGGCCCAATAAAGGAGCCAAACCTAACAGGGTGACTGTTCTTGACACAAAAGCAAAACTTGAGTCAACAGAAATTAGGGGGAAGTCTCTCCACTGGTTGGAGTCATACCAAGCACAATGCAAGCTCATTGTGGTTGTTGGATATCAATGAACTCAGTCACAGGATGGCACAGATGGAGTTCCTCAGGACAATTTCCTGGGCCAACCATCCTTAGCTGCTTCATCAATGCCTTATATCATGATAAGTTCAGAAATGGGGATGTTTATTGATGTTTGCGTAACAGTCAGCACCATTAGTGACTATGCAGATATCCGGAACATAGGAACAGACATAAGCCATTCAGCACATTGAGCTTGATATCATTTACTTAGATCATGACTGAATATCTACCACAATATTACTTTCCCGCACTTTCCCCATATCGCTATATGATAGTAGACTTCGGAAATGTATTGATTCCTGCCTTTAACACATTCAGTGATTGAACTTCCCCGGCCTTCTTGAGTAGTGTATTCCGAGGATTCTTCACTCTCCAAGTGAAGAAATTCTCCTCATCTCAGTTGTGATTGGTTCCTACGCCTTATACTAAGATTATGCTCCCCCCGATCCCGGTTTTGGATTCACAGACCAGGGAAACATCTTACCCAAATTCATCCTATAATGTCCTGCCAGAAGTTTCAATGAGGTCACCCCACACTCTTCAAATTCAACACAGATCCAGACTCTACAATCTATCTGCATAAAACAATCTTAACTTTCCAGGGAATAATCTGTTGAACCTCCCTTGCATTCTTCCTATGGCCAGTATATTCCTACTTACACTAGGGGACCAAACTGTACACAATATTCTAGGTGAGGTCTACCAAGGCTTTACTCAACTGCAGAAAGATATTTTTAGTCCTGTGCACAATTCCCTTGTGATGAAGACCAACATGTTATTTGCCTTCTTAATTGCTTGCTGAATTATACACGAGCTTTTGGTGACTCATGAACAAGGATGCCCAGGTCCCTCTTGGTCACATGCCTTAGCCAGGCTCTCAAAATTTAAAAAATATTATGTTTTTCTGTTTTTTTTATACCAAACTGAATAGCTTCACCTTTAATCACATTATATTCTATCTAACTTGATCTCACCTTTCAGTTAGTTTGTCTAAGTCCTCTTGAAGCATCCTTGCATGTCCCAAACAATTAACATTCTTAACCAAAAGCTTCACCATGTTTATTAACATGGTTTTCCCTTTCTGTCTGCCAAATGTTACCATTTTTTTCTAAATGTGCATTCTCTCTTATCAACCCAATCACACAAGGCTACCCTAATTACTTCTTTGTATTAACATCCACCTTCCCTCCTTGTCTTCTCCCCCATTCCTGTTTCCTTACTTCAATGCAGACTGGGCCAAATGGATTGGGTTTAACATTCACTGGTGTGATTATACAAAGATAAAGATATGATCAGGCCCTCACTGTTCTAGGATTATTATGTATTGCAAGGATAATGCCCAGCTTCTTATGTTGACAGAAAACTGACTTTTCTTACTCTCACCTCCAACAACAAGCACTGAATAATTACCGACAGGTCGGGAAACAGGTTCTCTTCTGGGACATCTAGAATTCAGATTCAGAACACTCCATGACTGGCAACTTAACAACTTCACCCACTTTCTAATTATTTAAATGATGGATAGAAGGTGCATCTATTAGCTTTAATCACTTTTTTTTTCTTTCCTGAGATATGATTGCCGGCACGGCCAAAATTTATTGCCCAGCCCTAAGTAGAAAGTCACAATAAGATATTACTTGAACCGTTACAGCCCATGTGATGTAGGACACCCAAAGTGATTTTAGGAAGGGAGTATCAGAATTTTATCTTATGGAAAATCAGGACAAAACAAGATCATGTAGGATCCTAATCCAATGTTGTTACAATTCTCTTAGAGAACAATAACATCGTCTAGAGATTATAAACTTGAGCCTGTAATTGTTGACATTACAACATTTCACATTTTGAACTTCAGTTCAATAAATAGCCTAAAAGCACTGTTTACTAACCACATTTTTGTTGGAAAGTGTTGTTTCAGGAAAGTAGAAAGAGAGAAATCTAAGACTTTTTCATAAAATAAAACAATATACCTTTGTTTTTTTAAAAAAATGGATTCTGGCTGGATCTCAAAATAGCTATGATTAGCACAAAACAGACAAGTTGACTGCTTTTGGAATTATTCAGCAATTACTGGGAACAAAGAAACGCAGCACCTCCAGCCAAGTCAAGACAAAGGACTAGTAGATGAGATCTCTGCTCAGCTAGTTTTGAACAAAGAAAACCATCAAAAGCCATTATGGCGTGACTAGGTACAAATGCCTTGATAGTTACCACAATGGTTTTAGACAAGGGAACATCACAACCACCTGATTAGCCGAGTGGCTTAGGCTGAAGCTCAGTCACATGACTGAAACTGCTGGTTTGTTTGAATCATCTTTAATTATACAGCTTTGACCTTTGTTCTGCAGTCTGCTTCCAACACCTGAATAGTAAGAAGCTCCAGGCTTAGCTAAACACCTGCCTCCAATATCAAATTCTTTGAAATCTCTGATTTCTGAAAAGAAACTGGTGTCTCACTTGCAAACTGAAAAAAAAATCCCCGCTAACAGTCACTGCACTCATATCAGCAATTCATATACGTCTGAGCTCCTGCAAAAGAAACTTCAGTGCACAGCGAACTGAAACAACCTAACATCTGAACTAATTCTGGTATCTTTGAACTTATGAAATTTGCAAAATTGTACCTTCTCTCCTTTCCAATCCCTTCTCTTTCTTTCTTAGAAGTGTGCGTATGAGAATTTGCCCAGATTTTTAATGCAGTAATAAACCCTACTTTGCTTTAGCCCTAAAGAATTTGCTGTGGGTCCTTTGTTCATTGAAATTCACAAACAGCGTTTCGGGAAATAAATGATGGCCTATTTTAAAAAGGAAACGAAAATGATAGAAAAGAAAATTTAAGACTGCTTCTCTTATAGTCAGCTGAGAAGGACAGTGAGAATAATTCAACTCATCTCTCCTAGTCCATGACACACCTTGCCCCTTAACTATTAATACAACTAGAAAATCCACAGCGGAGGGGTAATTTACACTTTCACTTAACTAGCTATTCAATTTTCCTGGACCCAGTTCACAGTATTTCTTAGCTCCTGAGTGGTTAGATCCATTTCTGTCCTTCTCCAGCTCGACAACTCTCTGAAATATCTGAGGGTTCTAATTCTTGCTTCTTGAACTTCCCAGATTTGAATTGATCTATTTTGGAAGTTATGGCATCACCTGTCTACTGCCAAAACAGTGTGTATGCGAATTTTAAGAGTGAGCATAAGGCAGACACACACTCACCCTTCACCTCTGTCTCTATAAACCTATTCACAAAGCAAGCTGGAAGAGGAGTAAAACCCAGGCTAAGAATAACCCATTTTAATTTGAATTCCACTGAGGCCTCCTCAGTGTGTGTGCAAACAAAGGAATGAAAAGTCAGTGAAAACAAGGTGTAGAGCTGGATGAACACAGCAGGCCAAGCAGCATCAGAGGAGCAGGAAAGCTGAAAAGTAACCTAGAATTCACCCATAGTTCATCCACTTCACCAACACCTTCCACCCCAACCTGAAGTTCACCTGGACCATCTCTAACACTTCTCTCACCTTCCTGGACCTCTCTGTCTCCAGCTTGGGCAACCACCTAGAAACCGATATCCATTTCAAGCCCACCAACTCCCACAGCTACCTAGAATACACCTCCTCCCACCCACCTTCCTGCAAAAATGCCATCCCCTATTCCCAATTCCTTCACCTCCGCTGCATCTGCTCCCAGGATGAGGCATTCCACTCCCGAACATCTCAGATGTCCTCATTTTTCAAGGACCGCAACTTCCCCCCCTCAGCGGTCGAGAACGCCCTCCACCGAGTCTCCCGCATTTCCCGCAAATCATCCCTCATACCCCCTCCCCGCAATAACAACCAAAACAGAATCCCCCTCGTCCTCACGTACCACCCCACCAACCTCCGGATCCAATGCATCCTCCTCCGACACTTCCGCCATCTGCAATCCGACCCCACCACCAAAGACATTTTTCCCTCCCCACCCTTATCTGCTTTCCGGAGGGACCACTCTCTCCGGGACTCCCTTGTCTGCTCCACACTCCCCTCCAGCCCCACCACACCCGGCACTTTTCCCTGCAACCGCAGGAAGTGCTACACCTGCCCCTACACCTCCCCTCTCCCCCCATCCCAGGCCCCAAGAAGACTTCCCACATCAAGCAGATGTTCACCTGCACATCTGCTAATGTGGTATACTGTATCCGCTGTTCCTGTTGTGGCCTCCTCTACATCAGGGAAACCAAGCGGTGGCTTGGGGACCGCTTTGCGGAACACCTATGCTTGGTTCGCACTAAAGAACTGCACCTCCCAGTCACGAACCATTTCAACTCCCCCTCCCATTCCTCAAACGACATGTCCATCCTGGGCCTCCTGCAGTGCCACAACGATGCCACCCGAAGGTTGCAGGAACAGCACCTCATATTCCACTTGGGAACCCTGCAGCCCAATGGTATCAATGTGGACTTCACAAGCTTCAAAATCTCCCCTCCCCCTACCGCATCCCAAAACCAGCCCAGCTTGTTCCCGAGACAACAAAGTGCAGGGCTGGATGAACACAGCAGGCCAAGCAGCATCATAGGAGCAGAGAGGCTGACGTTTCGGGCCTAGACCCTTCATCAGAAAAGGGGGAGGGGAAGGGGGTTCTGAAATAAATAGGGAGAGAGTGGGAGGCGGATAGAAGAGGGATAGGGGAGAGGATAGGTGGAGAGGAAACAAACAGGTCGAAGAGGCGGGGAT
>NW_025976721.1:0-7295 GCF_021869965.1 Rhincodon typus | reverse complement strand
CAGGTTGGGACCCTTCTTCATAAATGATTTCAGAAATGACTTCGGAAGATTTCTGAAGAAGGGTCCTGACCTGAAACGTCAGCTTTCCTGTTCCTCTGATGTTGCCTGGCCTGCTGTGTTCCTCCAGCTCCACACTTTGTTATCTCTGACTCCAGCATAGGCAGTTCTTGCTATCTCTATATATTTCTGATTTCGTCTTTGCACAATGTCTAATGTTTTATATGATTAAACTACAGCCAAGGACAAAATTATAGTGTGCTAAGGTAGCACAAATGTCCCGCTCTAGAGGCATTAACACAAAAATCACGTAACTGACCATCCAATGCAGCACTGAGGATGTGTTGCACAGTCAGTGATGCCACCTTTTAGATAAGACATTCCATCAAAACCCCCACCTGCCCTCTCAAGAGGTCGTAAATGGTCTTGTGGCACCATCTTGAAGAAGACCAGTCCCCAGTGACCTGACCAGTATTTATTGGCCAATCTGTCTTACTATAACCAATTATTTCATGATTATTACATTGTTCTTGTGGAGTTGGCTGTGTGCAAACTAGCTACCATATTTCCTATGTTACAATAGTGACATCCTTTGGGGTGTCTTGAGATCATGAAAGACAGTTTTATCAATGCAAGATTTTTATTTTTATAATTTAGGAGTTGCTGCAAATTGTAAATGTTGAATTCTTGGCTGTACCAGAGTGTTAAATCACAGATCCCAATGACATGGAGCCATGACATGTCTGTGGGTGACTCTTATAGTCCTGTTTTTGAACCTGTGTAGGGGACCTGAAAAACTGCTGTTGATCTAATCTTGCTGAGCAACCCAGCTTATAACGTTTCAAATATTGGACTTGAATTATTCGATGTGCTAAATGCCCTGAATGTCAACCTGAAGTGCTCATATTGCGGATGTATCCAATTGAAGATTGGCAGTAACATCAAGTGTTTAAAGCAATGACAGAACAAGAAGACATTCTGAAATTTAAAACCATGACTGTGGCATCTGATGTAAAGTAACAGACTGAAGATGTTCTATTATCAGCACGATTCACAACCGTCCAGCTAGGTTACTTTGCCAGAGCACTTGTGACTGTTGTATAAATTGAAGCAGGGAAAACAATTCGGCTTTATTGCTGAGAACGCAGAGCGACAAGTGACAGGACAAAAGAAAACATGTGCACTTTTCACAGCCTTCCCTTTGCTTTCTGTGCACATATTTTACTCATCCAAAGACTGTCGCCCAGCTTGTAGTCAAGGCTGACTTTGATTCTGCTCCATTTCATGGACCTCTTATCTCTCTTGGCCTTTTCTACTGCATTTTAGGGATTTTTAAAAAAAATGCTTTTTGGCCCAGTTTTGCTTTCTTGTTTGAATTGGTGACCATTCTCCTGTGTGAGCCCCTATCCTTTGTGCCCCAGAGAAGAGTGCTTTCTTCCTCATTTCCATATTTCACAGTTTCGCCCTTTATTGAAACAGGGTGAGCACCTGTCTTGATATTAACAGTGGGATAAGGGGTATTCTGGGCTGAGAGGTTGCAAATTGTGTTCGAAAGCAATTCAACATTTCTATCAGCCCTCACAATGTGTCATAAAATGCTCAATTTTGAGAATGTCACTGAGCAGTTTGTGACACTTAGGTCCTGGCATTGACTACAATGGCTAAGTCATATCTGATTTCACTGTCTTTGTCTGCAAGTATTCCTAGCCCCCCCTTTTGGCCAAATCACCTTTCTTCTGCTTTACATCACCATCAAAGCATCAGAATAGTGTCAGAGAAGCTTAGGGTACACACTGTCCTTTCCTGCATCATAATTCACTCGTCTCACACTTCCTCACAAACAGTTCCAGTGTTTGTTTCAGCTAGAATGCACCTCCCATTTAACAAGTGTAGGCTGTATTTAAATATTGCAAGCTGCTGTTACGTGCTGCTCGGCTGACATGAACTTGCATGTCTTGCTGAGGCATGTACTGCTTTATCTTGATAGAATCTGAAATCCCAAGTGCTTAGTAAAAGAATGAAGCCACATGGTTCATGGATTAAAACAGAATATTTATTAGCACACAAAAGTTAGAGGACTTGATTCATATTAATTACACCCTATCTTAAATTTTCAGTTATGTTACAGACATTAAATGTACAATGAACTCTGTTACTGAACTTCTGAAGTCATATTTTCTTCTACACCCATTTGTTGTTCGCTCTCAAAACTCAAGTCAGATACTTCTCAGGAGTTGGAAGATTAACCACTTGGTTTAAGTACTGTTTCAAAGATTTGTACTTCGCTTAAGATTTCTTCGACTTGCTTGCTGCTTACTTCTGGCAGGGTTTTAAGAACGTAGAACATAGAACAGCATAGCACAGTACAGGCCCTTCGGCCCACGATGTTGTGCCGACCTATTATCCTACTCTAAGATCAAACTAACTTGCATACCCTTCATTTTACTATCATCCATGTGCCTATCCAAGAGTTGCTTAAATGTCCTATTGTATCTGACTCTACTACCATTGCCGGCAGTGCATTCCACTCACCCACCACTCTCTGTGTAAAGAACCTACCTCTGACATCTCCCCTATACCTTCCTCCAATCACTTTAAATTATACCCCTTGTGATAGTCATTTCTGCCCTGGAACAAAGTCTCTTGCTATCCACTCTATTTATGCCTGTCATCATCTTGTACACCTCTATCAAGTCACGTCTCATCCTTCTTCGTTCCAGTGGGAAAAACCCTAGCTCCCTCAACCTTTCCTCGTAAGACCTGCCATCCAGTCCAGGCAGCATCCTGGTAAATCTCCTCTGCACCCTCTAAAGCTTCCACATCCTTCCTATGATGAGGCAGCCAGAACTGAACACAATATTCCAAGTATGGTCTAACCAGGTTTTTATAGAGCTGCAGCATAACCTCGCGGCTGTTAAACTCAATCCCCTTGCTAATGAAAGCCAACACACCAAATGCCTCCTTTACAACCCTATCAACTTGAGTGGCAACTTTGAGGGATCTGTGGACGTGGACCCAAGATCCCTCGGTTCCTCCACACTGCCAAGAATCCTACCATTAACCCTGTATTCTGCATTCAAATTCAACCTTCCAAAATGAATCACTTCACACTTTTCTAATTTGAATTCCATCTGCCACTTCTTTGCCCAGCTCTGCATCCTGTCACTGTCCCATTGCAACCTACAACAGCCCTCCACACTATCCACAACTCCACCAACCTTCGTGTCATCGGCAAACTTACTAATCCACCCTTCCACTTCCTCAACCAAGTCATTTATAAAGATCACAAAGAGCAGAGGTCCCAGAACAGATCCCTGCGGAACATCAATGGTCACGGAGCTCGGGGCTGAATACTTTCCAGCTACTACCACCCTCTGTCTTGTATTGGACAGCCAGTTCTGTATCCAGACAGCCCAATTTCCCTGAATCCCATGCCTCCTTACTCTCTGAATGAGCCTACCATGGGGAACCTTATCAAACGTTTTCTCTTCCTATTTCCTCCAAGCATCCTGTGGCATGGACTCCTACTTCAATACAGGTCCCTCTAGCTTCTTAAGTCTCTTTATTCTTTATTCATTCAGGGGATGGGGCGTGTCGCTGGCTAGGCAGCATTTATTGCCCATCCCTAAGTGCCCAGAGGGCGGTTAAGAGTCAACCACATTGCTGTGAGTCTGGGTGTAGGCCAGGCCAGACCAGCTAAGGATGGCAGTTTCCTTCTCTAAAGGTACGTTAGAGAACCAGGTGGGTTTTTCCAACAATCGACAATGGATTCATGGTCATCGTTAGATTCTTAATTCCAGATACTTATTGAATTCAATTTCCACCATCTGCCATGGCGGGATTTGAACCCGGGTCCCCAGAACATTATCTGGGTCTCTGGATTAACAGTCCAGCAATAATACCATGAGGCCATCGCCTCCCCCTAGTGTAGCCAACTTGGGTCAAACATTTCCAGGTTCCAAAGTTCTTTTACTTTGGCGTCTTGCATCGAGGAATATTCTGTCTCATTTTCTCTTTTGTCTTGGTTGTCCCAAAGGAAAACTCATTGGGCCCTTCAGTTACTAAGGGTTTTAAACCCTTTTAGCTAGAGCACAGAATTTCAGCTGAATTCCGTTCGAAATGAATGTTTCCTGCATTCTACTTGATCTAAATTAAACTGCATGAAAATAGATCCAGACCCAGGGATTGACTCCTTCGTTATTTGATTCAACCCTGTAATTAACTTCTTGTTGACCCTTTGCTTTATTATTGTTTATTTCCCAAGCAGCTCGGTCACATGACCATTTACTGGAAGCAACTTGCCTTTTACAGGAAATCATTTTCCAGAGAAACCTAGTTCTTAAAGGAATATAAAAGGTACTGTTTTCCCCAAAAGCACAGGGGAATTGCAACAGTCACTCAGGCTGAGGTAACTTGGCCTGTATGTAGTAATCTGTGATGAAGATGTGTAATTTATGTGTATATTTTTGAAATTTGGATTTGAAAGTAGAGGCAGAAGGATGTCAGTTTCTTCTACAGAGAATTTCTTTTAAAAAGAAAGGTCAGAGAATCCTTTTGGAGCAGTGACCTAATCTAACATTTGTTATATAGCAGGTGCATGGAGAGTCCTTTGTGTTAATCAAAAGATATGTATGCTCAAAAGCAAAGTGCTGTGGGTGCTGGAGACCTGAAATAGAAACAGAAAGTGTTGGAGAAACTTTGCAGTTCTGGTAGCACTTTTGGAGAGAAACATTGTTAATGTTTTCAATCCAATTTGACTGTCCTTTGTTACTGACCAGACCAAACCCCCTCAAAATATATATTAAGAAGGTAGCCGAGACCCTTACGTTTTCTTATTTTAATAGCAAGTACCAGGCATTGCATCCCTGATGTAATTTGATTGGTCAAACTGCTAGCCTTGAAGCAAAACACACTTTATTCATAAACTATAGTTGAAATACAACTAAAGTAAGAAGAAATTGGAATGACTTAACTCTATTGGAAAACTTACCAGAATAATGGTTACTGTTTAGTAGTTAAACAATCTGTTTCAGTGTGGTAAATCCCATAAACTCACCCTTGGCAAAGGCAAATTCAGTCAAATAAATTGTCACAAATGCAATTCTTCAAACCAGGAGGGAAAATATCAAGGGAATATTCTGCGTGAGAGAGTAGCAGGAAGAGATGTGCAGCAGCTTCCAAACCTAGCTTCAATACCCCAGCAACTGCCACTGAAAAACTAAAGCTAAAAATTCTGTCCCTGGGTAGATCGATTGGCACCTCTGTCTCAACCTTTCTTCATTAAAGAAATACTCAGGATAAAATATGCTTCTTAAAGCCATAGCATTGTTGCATTTGGCTCTGAAGAAAGATGGAAAATTGTTTTTTTCTGTTGACAAAGTGGAGGAAGAATGAACAAGTCGAACAGTTGGTGGGGTACATAGAACAAAAGGCAAAGTGTGTGCTATAATGGTAGCAGAGGAGAGATATGGGTGAAGAATGGGTGTTAATGGCAGAACAGTTTCTGCTATGAACTCCTACTACTAACCTTACCATCTGTTGCATGAGCTTCTGCTCCGTCTTTGAGAATAGTATAAAAATCATTTCCCAGTCTCCTTCCATTCTGGAGAATCATATCAGATGCAAAATGTTAACTCTGTTTCTCCAACATTAATGTCACACCGACAGATCTTCTTCAACACTTTCTGTTTTTATTTAAGTTTATACAGTTGTGTTTATGACGGTAAGCATGTAAGGCCAGTAGCTTTGTTTTCAGCTCAGAGGAAATTAGAATTGAACAAAATGTTCAATTTAGTTCAGAAAACACCAGGGTTACGTTTAAAAGTAAGTTTATTTTCTTTTCTGGAAGAGTTGTTCAGGGAACAAGTTGCCTCAGCAAAGGGTTGATGAATCTTCCAAACAAGGACAGCTTGGTTAGAAATTTGCAAGTTACTGGAACTGAGAATGTTCCAAGTTTTTACATCAGCAGATTTGGAAAGGACTCATTGAATTGTTTCCACACTCCACAGCAAATAAACTGTCAGGACTCATGTAACTAGAACATTAGGGAGTTGAGATTGGGCTAGACTTCAGTGGACTTAAGTCTCTGTAATGGATAGTGTCAGGACATTGATAGAAAATTTTTTGCTGTGTGTTTTCGATCTTGACAACTGTCTTCTATATTTAGATAGTTTGGTTGTTTCTTTTACTTCCTCTGTGTAATAAACATCTGTTCGGTTGTTAAAATCTGCAGCGTCATGTGAAAATGATTCGGTGACTAACTGTCACGTTGACTAACTAAGCAAAAAAAAGTATCCAGCCAGATTTCATTCTGCAAGAGGTAAAGTTACCATCATCCCAGACGTCTGCTCTCTCATTAGAGGGAGATGACTAATGGTAGTTTAACCTGAGAGTCACCACACCTCAGGCAAGGGGAGAGGCTGAGAAGGAGAATCCTTCATGGTGACCTCAGCAGGAATTTAACCCACGCTGTTGGCATCATTGACCAGACATACAGCCAACTGAACTAACTGATTCCCAGTATTCAGTAGTACCATTTGATCATAATAAATCAGCTTAATAGTCAATACGTAGTTTGTGAGCTTCCTTTATTGGAAACTATGGGTATGAATTAATCACATCATGAATCCTGTTGTGGAACGCCCAATGAATCCTGATCTCATGAATTTCATGAATCCTGTGCCTGTTTTCCAGATAATCACAGGAAATTATGCAATCTTGTGTGACATTTTGGTGATTTTTGTTTCATTCTTGGTGAAAACTATTAGGTAAATCTATTTCTGTCAGATAATAGATTGAGTGATTGGAACCAACCAAGCCGAGAAACATTCCACAAAATGAATGCAAACAGCTGCATTGGAATTACTTATAAATTTCTGAAAGGGCTAACCATAAATGCACATATAGAATAATTTCTGCAAAATGTTTGTCCTTGAAATGAATGGCTTTCCCCTTTCCAGCTGTCAAATTTAAAGTCTCTCCAAGACAACGTTGATAATATTTGCACCAAAATAAATAGTGGATTTTATCCTGTGCGTGGAACTATTTTCAACCACTTTATTTTGCACTGGTAGAATTAAAAAAAATCAATTTAAGAGACTTGAGGTGAATATGTTTCATCTTCTCATATTTCATATAATGGGCAATACAGAAAAATCATCCTTCTGCTGAGAGTGAGAGATAGTAGGAACTGCAGATGCTGGAGAATCCGAGGCAACAAGGTGCAGAGCTGGATGAACACAGCAGGCCAAGCAGCATCATAGGAGCAGAAAGGCTGACGTTTCGGGCCTAGACCCTTC
>NW_025976720.1:0-7295 GCF_021869965.1 Rhincodon typus | reverse complement strand
TCTCTCCCTATTTATTTCAGAACCCCCTTCCCCTCCCCCATTTCTGAAGAAGGGTCTAGGCCCGAAACGTCAGCCTTCCTGCTCCTCTGATGCTGCTTGGCCTGCTGTGTTCATCCAGCTCTACACCTTGTTATCTCTGTAAAGTAATAATCTTGTTCTGCAATACAATTCTCAATTAAACTTAATATCAGAAGCATCTTCAGTACTCGATCTCATGGCCAGTTGTATTAGAGCTGACAGCCATTGCAGCTATGCAGAGTATAATACAAGTTGTAATGTAGAATGAAACAGGAAATAATATTACTTTAAAAGCAAGAAAGAAGGTGGAGAATAAAAGAGATCTGGGCATCCTGGTGCCTCTAAGACCAGGTGAACATGCTGCAAAGTGATACTCAGATAGATTTAGGTATTGGGATGTATTCCTGTGACAATTGATTATAAGTCAACCCATATGATCTTTTCTGATGTAAGATCATTTAACTGAAATGGTAACCTCTGTTTCTCTCTTCACAGATGAAGCCAGAACTGCTAAGATTTTCCTACATGTTTTCATCCTTTTTCAAATATCTAGGATTTGCAGTATTTTCCTTTCATATTATTTTGTTCTTGTACAAGACCTTGATAATGTCTGGCTTTGGAATACCAGTTAAGATTTGGTTTCCTCACGGGGTGATATGAAGCATTTGGAAAGGGTGCAGAAAATAACCACTATACAAATTTGTAGCATAAAGCACCTTCAGAGAATGGTAAGTTCAAAGTTGATCTGATTAATGTTTATAAGGCAATGTATTCAAGTTGGTCATTTGTTCCAGTTATGCAGACTAGGGAGGACTACAGGCCACAATTGTATGTGTATAAGGTCGGATTTATGTTGGACATTAGGGAGTAATACTTTTTCCAGAGAATAGGGAAAATCTGGAATAGGCTGACATGTCCTGAGCTGGCAGCTGCTATATTCATTTTCTTCTGATCAAATTTGGTCTCGTTCCTGGCTGGGAGGTTGGAGATGGCCTCAGGAAAAGGCACGTACTGAAGGGATTTCAGGGCTGGACCCTAACACCATAAGACCATAAGAAATAGATACATGAGTAGGTTGTTCAGCCCCTCAAGATCAGTCATTCAATAGGATCACGGCTGATCTGACACTCCTCATGTCTACTTCCCAGCATTTTGTCCATAACCCTTGATTCACCTACTGATCAAGAATCTATCTTTGATCTCCTCTTGGTCTCCTGGACTGGTTTTGATCAATTAAGCATATTGGAAAGAAATTTCTCATTTGGTACTTCCCCAAATTAGCTTGAGTTTTAATGTTTTTTTGCTTTTCAAGGAGATGACATGGTTTTGGGTGTAATGGAATATTTACAGACTTTTACTTTGTACAAGAGAAAGCATGGATAAACCAGGAATATTTTTCTGTTCCTCATTGTCGATATATTCTTTATCTAAGAGAAAGACTACTTTCACAATTTACAGTTTCAAGGGCTACCCTGTTTTGTTTGTTTACATTTTAACCTGTGTTAATAAACCTGCCATACATGAGAGACACAAGTTAATTTTGGAACTAGATTTATTTCTTCTCACTTGTGTAAGAAAAAGGACATAAGCCCAAATAGTAATGGTTCTAGTCTGACTTTGCACAATTGGAAAATTCTTACTGAACCAAACTACAGACCTCTCTTGATTCAGGAAACCCAAAGTGCAAGTTGGATTTGTATAAATAGAGACGGTTTAAAATAACTAAAAAAGAGTCAATAGAGAGACAGATCATGCTTGGCTGTATTCACAGCCCAAATAACAGATGATTTTCACACCATTTGTAGCTAGCACACTTCTATCAGGAGTTCAGAAAATGGCCTTTAAAGTGCAATCTAGTATTACAGCTCAAATGATTACAATTCCAGATTGAGCTCAATCACGGTGCAGTCAGCATATTGACCAAAGGTGTGTGTTTTTTGCTGTGTGTAGAGTTGCATATAACATGCCTAAGTGTCAGTTTTGCTTCATTGCTGCAGGGTCACTAAAGGACCAGGTGCAAGGTGAGAGAGAAGAAGAGAGGGATGCTCGCTTAATAAGCTTCGCACTGGGACATTGCAAAACTCCACATTATGTAGAACAGGTGAGCACTAGAGATCCAATGCACCGCTATTGCCGACAAGAATAATCACTGGAGAAAGCTACCTGTGCAGACAAATGGATCGAATGGCCTCCCTCTATACTATTATCAATTCTGTGATTCTGTGACATTTGGCAATCTTATATGATCTGCTGAAAGTGTAGATTTAAGGTTATCTCAACATTCCTGTTTTATTTTGACTTATTATTACTGAATTGTGCTGTTTAAGTTTGAAGAGAAAGACTGAAATGTTACTTGCAAGTCAAGAAAAACATACAGTACTTGAAACAGTACAGTACTTCTGCTTTAAATAAATTATCAGTCCTTCAGCTGCTTTACTTACAATTGGATTGTTAATCATTGAATCTTACTAGGACAGCTTCATTACAGAACCACTCCATTTCTTTAGCTCCTGATATTTGAATACAATTTTGTAGCAGACAATTTCACAACTTAACAAGAAGTGACTGCATTTCTTTAATACACAGACCCCAGGGTCTGTTCTTGCCCTTTGACTTCCATTAGCTGACAGATTAAACACACAAAAGGACATTCCTATTAAACCATTATTTCAGAATATGTCCATCGGACGTAATTCTTCAATTTTAAAATGTGAATGATTGCAGCTCAGGTACATCGCTTTCTCCAAATAACCTGTCTCTTTGATAAATAACATCAGTTATATTACTGAAGACAAACAAATAGACTTTCCCAAGCACTAAAAACACTGGCAAAAACATGCATCATAAACTGTACTGAAATATTTTACTGTAAGGTCACCCTTTGTACAAAGCTGAGACCACTCCATAAACTATTCTAAAGTGAATTTATTGCCCAGCAATGGCAAGTATATATTCCTATTCAAAGCAGGTTCAAAGTGATCAACAAGCATTTACAGGCATGAGAAACAAGAAATTTGTAACCTCCAAAATCCTCCACAGCTCTCACTCGTAACATTTCTCAAGCATGAAGCTGTTGCCTGCATTTTTACTGAAACAGGGCAACATTTCACTCGTTACCTGTTGGTTGAAAACAAGGACAATCTTTGCAAAACAGTCCCTTTGCTTGCGTTTCATGACGGTCTGAAAACCAATTGCTATGATAAGAACAATCACGATAATCAAAGCTATTTTCAGTGTAGGCTACTAACCCTGTGTGCATCCTGAATACCCATTGGTAAAGTTTATTTGACTGCAGTCAGCTGCAAGAGTCTGGACGTAGAGGTCTTTCAGCTGTTTTAGTGGGGTTCACAAATCCTTAAGGATACATTGTATCTTCTGTTTTCCTGCTAATATTCACTGGCTAAAATACTATCCAGAGAAAGGAACTCCCAATATGCCACTGTTCATTGGGTTTTAGTTGCTGCCGGGATCAGACTTGGTAGACTGTAAAGGATACGTGAAAACTGTCTTGTTTGCAGATTGGAGGATAAATTCATTGCTGGATGTCAGTTAAGGCCATTGAGAAAATGGAGACTTGCTCAGAAGTTCGCTGGTATTGTCATCAGTGGCACTCACTCACCAACAAGTCTCACCCAGGATATTCCGAGTCACTGATCATGGGCTCTGTTGGTCCATGTGTGTAAATTCCTTTGCAAAGCTTAAATAGAAGCTTTTTGCACTTTAATCATATCAAAGGTCTCACATCTAGGTGGTTCCAAAGGTGGCAAAAATTCAGTGTCTGAAAGCTCAGTACAATTACTATTGAATTAAAAAGATATTGCCGGGATTGGACGGTTTGAGCTATGGGGAGAGGCTGAATAGGCTGGGGCTTTTTTTCTCTGGAGCGCAGGAGGCTGAGGGGTGACCTTATCGAGGTTTATAAAATCATGAGGGGCATGGATAGGGTGAATAGCCATAGTCTTTTCCCAAGTGCGGGAGAGTGCAAAACTAAAGGGCATGTATTTAAGGTGAGAGGGGAAAGATTTAAAAGGGACCTGAAGGGTAATTCTTTCACAAACAGAGGCTGGTGGGTGTAAGGAACGAGCTGGCAGAAGAAGTGATGAAGGTGGGTGCAATTACAACATTTAAAAGGCATCTGGATGGGTACATGAAAAGGAAGGATTAAGAGGGATATAGGCCAAATACTGGCAAATACTGTATATCAGTAATCCACATTCTTTTCTGTATTGTATTTAACGTATGCTGCAGTTTGTCATAAAATTTGCAATGACTCTGTCATATAAATCATTACAAAAAAGATGTACAAATGAATACTGCAAAATAGAAATAGAAATCATGACAACCAGAATGTTTGACAGCAAGGGACAGACAATATAAACATTAGAGAACATCAGCTAGTGAGGTCAGAACATGTTAAAAGGATAGAATTAAAAAGCATCTTATATAAATATAGTGTTTGCAACACGATGGATGAATTGATAGCACAAAGAGAAATAGAGGATAATGATATGACAGTGTATGCAGAAATATGGTTGCAAATTGACCATGCATTGGAACTAAATATTAAAGAGAGGGACGGGAGAAAGGAAAGAACAGGACGAAGATATGGTACCAATGATCACAGATGAACTTGTACTTTGATGCAATGAAAGGTGTTTTTATTGATGAACTCAGCTGCTTCATGATATGGCATTCTCAACATGATGTGTGTACAGTCAATAATGCCCTGCAAATGTGGGCACCAGTCATGTTGGCAAAACCTATTGGCCAGGCTGTAACACTGACCTCGTCATGGGGAAATAGGAAGTTATGACGTCATCTGGCACAAACTGCGTCAGTAACAGCCTTGATACATTTGTGGATTGTAGATTGAGAGATCCCACAACAGTCCCTAGTGGATCCTTGAAAGTTGCCAGTTGGATAAAGGTTTAGTGTAGCTTTCACCTTCTGATCCACCCTCTCTGTTGAAGTTGTCTATGTTCCACTGTTTGAAGGACTCTGTTAAAAAACCATTTGTGTGATGTAAAAGCTCACATTACTAAGGATCTGTTCTGTTTCTTATGGAGAGGTGATGGCCTAGTGGTATTATCACTACTCTATTAATCCAGGAACTCAGCTAACGTCCAGGGACCCAGGTTTGATTCCCACCAAGGCAATAAAAATCTGGAATTAAGAATCTACTGATAGCCATGAAATGATTGTCAGGTAAAAAACCCATCTGGCTCACTAATGTCCTTCAGGGAAGGAAATCTGCCATTCTCACCTGGTCTAGCCTATTGTGACTCCAGACCCACAGCAATGTGATTGACTCTGAATTCCTCGCTAATATGGCCTAGCAAGCCACTCAGTTGTAACAATTGCTACAATGTCTCAACAAAGAAATGAAACTGGACCCCACAAGTGACATAGCCTTCTCAGATTCTTTTTCACAAGGATGAATATTTACTAAGGGTTATTAACTATCTCCTTGAAAGTCAACCTCCACATTCCTACTGTTCTACCTTTTAACTCGATGTTCCAATTTGTTTTAGCTAGCTCTGACTTATCATTATAGTTACACATACTTAGTTTTAAAACACTAGTCACATAACAAATTTCTCCTTTACAAATTGAAACATGACATTGCATTATGTTATGATCACTGTGACCCACAATCTCCTTTACCATGAGCTCATTGATTAAATGGGTCTCAATGTCCATTATCTAGTTGTCATGACCATTCTACGTGAATCCTCTGAGTAGCCTGTGAACTATGTATTTGTAGATCTTGTTTATTAGCCTTCTTTTAATTTTGAGTATTTCAGTGGGAAAACGAATCAGCAGCAAAACTTTAGTCTTAAACAAGATAAAGGTTAATTTATTGCAAGATCACTGGTGTGATTATTCAAGTAAAATGACAAGATTATTAGCCTAAAAAAAACAAAGTTTAGAGGTGGTGAAAGATAAAAGGTTAAAGAAAGGCCTGTCTCTAAGAACTCACCTATCACTTGCTTGGAGTTTCCCATCCTGAAGGGAAGGTACTGAAAAACGTGAAGTCAGAATTTCTGTAGTTGAATAGCTAGAGATTGCTCCCATTGTTGGACTGAACAAAATAGCTTCTGAGAGGGAGTGAACACTAAGCGGATTTGTTTTTACGGCCTTAAGTAGCCTGGTTCAGTACAACAGGGCTTTAGCTGATTGTCTTCCTCCATTTCTATGTTGAGAACTCTCTCTCTGATGGTGTCTCTCAGAATTCTTTATTGAGGTGTTCTTCACGAAATGGTGCTCGCAGTCTGTCATAAACAAGTCAAAACCTAGGACAGTTCCTATCCCAAAACTATTGCACAATTTTTCTCTATTAGGCATTGACCTCAGGCACTGACCTATCCATTGTCTTGAAGGTTGAGGCAATTAACTTTTTTAGCTGATGTTAGTTTGGATGGCAGTCATCATCAGATGGTGCTGAGAAAGGAAGAACTATTCACAACTCAAGGGAACCGCTGTCAGTGAGATTCTGTTTACCATTGGAAATATTCATCGAATTTCAAAACATTCCTTCAGATTTCTTCCTGAGTCAAGTATGGTCCAGTCTCAATACCAAATGAAATTCACTAGGGTAGCTATGTGACTTATGGAAGCCATTTTATAATAGTGTCCATTTTAATTATAGTTTAGCTTCCTTTACAAAATATCTTATTATAATGACAATTCATGAAAAAATCTAGAATAATCTGCTCCCTAGTTTGCTCTAGAATACATTGCTTTAAGAAATTATCCCAGACACTCGACAAACTCATTTTCCAGGTTACCTTTGCTAACCTAATGAGCCCAATTTACAAGTAGATTAAAGACACCCAAGTTTATTGCGGATATTTCTTACACACCCCAGTTATTTTTTCCTATATACTGTGTTGTATAGTGTAACTACTGTTAGGGGATCTATAAACCACTCCAACAAATTTTTTTATTTTTTTATTTCTAACCTTGCTGTTTCAAGCTAAGGTAACCTTTCACTGTTGTAATAATTGTACAATGTAATAATTAATCATCAGAGCTACTCCACCATCTTTTTCTAACTTCTTGTCTTTTAAAAATAAGAAATACTTCTCAATATTCCGGTTTCAATTTCAGACACCTTGCAACCATGCCTCTGTGATGTCTCAGTAATGATTATACATATTTAATACTGTTAGTGCTAACAAACTGGGTTTGATCTATGCTCGATGAACACAGCAGGCCAAGCAGCATCATAGGAGCAGAGAGGCTGACGTTTCGGGCCTAGACCCTTCATCAGAAAA
>NW_025976719.1:0-7296 GCF_021869965.1 Rhincodon typus | reverse complement strand
TGCTTAACTCGCTGAAAGAAGCATTTTAATTCCAACCAGCATCAAAAGCTGAGTCATTTGGTGAAGTTGAGAGTTTAGCCTTCTGAAGTGCTTAACTCGCTGAAATAAGTATTTTAATCCAACCAGCATCAAAAGCTGAGTCATTTAGTGAAGTTGAGAGTTTAGCCTGCAGAAGTGCTTGCCTCCGCTGAAAGAAACATTTTAATCCAACCAGCATCAAAAGCTGAGTCATTTGGTGAAGTTGAGATTTTAGCCTTCTGAAGTGCTTAACTCGCTGAAATAAACATGTTAGTCAAAACAGCATCAAAAGTTGAGTCACTTGGTGAAGTTGAGATTATGATCTTCAGACGTGCTTATCTCAATGAAATAAGCATGTCATTCAAACCAACATCAAAAACTAACTCATTTGGTGAATTTCAGTTATTGGTCTTCTGATGTACTTATCTGAGTGAATTGAGCATGTTAGTCAAAACACCATCAAAAATTTAGTCATTTGTCAATGTTGAGATTTTTGATTTCTGAAGTGCTTAAATCGCTGAATAAGCATGTTAGTCTAACCAACATGAAAACTTGAGTCATTTGGTGAAGTTCTTATTTTGGCCTTCTGAAGTGCTTACCTCACTCAAATATGCATGTTACTCAAAACAACTTCAAAAGTTGAGTCATTTTGTGAAGTCGAGAATCTTCACTTCTGAAGTGATTATTTCACTGGAGGAAGACTGTTCGTAAATCCAAATCAAAATTTGAGTCATTTAGTGAAGTTGAGATTTTGGTCTTCTGAAGTGCTTATCTCACTCAAATAAGTAAGTTAGTCAAAATAGCATCAAAAGTTGTGTCATTTGGTAACGTTCAGATTTAGGTCTACTGAAGTGCTTAACTCGCTGAAATAGGCATTTTAATTCAAACAGCTTCAAAAATTAAGTCATTTGGTGAATTTGAGGTTTTTGCCATAAGAAGTGCTTAACTCATTCAACTATGCATGTTACTAAAAACAACATCTAAAGTTGAGTCATTTTGTGAAGTTGAGATTTCTGACTTTTTAATTGCGTATTTCACTGAAATAAACATGCTCGTCAAAACAGCATCAAAAGTTGGGTGTCATGTTGAAGTTGAGATTTGGTCTTCTGCTTTGCTTACCTTGCAGAAGTAAGCACGTTAGTCAAAACAACATCAAAAGTTGTGTCATTTGGTGGAAATGAGATTTTGATCTTCTGAAGTGCTTAACTCGCCGAAATGAGCATGTTAGTCAAACTAACATCAAAAATTGAGTCATTTGGTGAATTTCAGATTTTTGCCTTCTGAAGTGCTTATCTCTTTGAAATATTAATTTTAATCCAACCAGCATCAAAAATTATGTCATTTTGTGAAATTGAGATTTTAGCCTTCTGAAATGCCGATCTCACTCAAATAAGCATGTTCGTCAAAACATCATCTAAAGTTGAGCCATTTGGTCTCGTTGAAACTTTTGACTTTTGAAGTGCTTGTCTGACTCAAAAAAGCATGTTAGTCAAACAAACATCAAAACTTGAGTCACTTTGTGGAGTTCAGATTTTAGTCTTCCGAAGTGCTTAACTCGCTGAAATAAGCATTTTAAGCCAACCAGCATCAAATGTTGGGTCGTTTGGTGAAGTCGAGATTTTAGACCTCTGAAGCGCTTAACTCCCTGAAGTAAGCATGTTAGTCAAAATGACATCAAAAGTTGAGTCATTTAGTGAAGTTGAGATTTTGATCATCTGAAATGATAATCTCAATGAAATAAGCATGTCATTCAAACCAAAATGGAAAACTAACTCATTTGGTGGAATTGAGATATTTGTCTTCTGATGTGCTCAACTCCCTGAAATGAGCAGTTTGGTCCAACCAGATTCACACATCAAGTCATTTGGTGAAGTTGAGATTTTATTCATCTCATATGCTTACCACGCTGAAATAAACGTTTTAATTTAACCAGCATCATAAATGAAGTCATTTGGTGAAGTTAGGGTTTTTGCCATCTGACGTCCTTAAATCGCTGAAATAAGTATGTTCGTCAAAACAACATCAAAAGTTGAGTCAATTGGCGAAGTTGAGATTGTTGACTTCTGAAGAGCTTATCTCACTGAAATAAGCATTTTCGTCAAATCAGCATCAAAAGTTGAGCCATTTGCTGAAGTTCAGATTTTGGTTTTCTGATATGCTTATTTAACTGAAATAAGCACGTTAGTCAAAACAACATCAAAAATTGAGTCACTTGGTAAAGTTGAGATTTATGTCTACTGAAGTGCTTATCTCGCTGAAATGAGCATGTTAGTCAAACTAACATCAAAAATTGAGTCATTTGGTGAAGTTCAGATTTTTGTCTTCTGAAGTGAATATCTCGCTGAAATAAGAATTTTAATCCAACCAGCATCAAAAATTATGTCATTTGGTGAAACTGAGATTTTAGCCTTCTGAAGTGCGTATCTCACTCAAATAAGCGTGTCAGTCAATACAACATCAAAAGTTGAGTCATTTGGTGAAGTTGAGAGTTTGATCTTCAGAAGTGCTCATCTCAATGAAATAAGCACGTCATTCAAACCTGCATGAAAAACTAACTCATTTGACGGAGTTGAGATATTGGTCTTCTGATGTGCTCAACTCCCTCAAATAAGCATTTTGGTCCAAACACATTCAAACATCAAGTCATTTGGAGAAGTTCAGATTTTTGGCTTCTGAGGTGCTTATCTCGCTGAAATAAGCATGTTCGTCAAACCAGCATCAAAATGTAGGCCATTCGGTGAAGTTGATATTTTAGTCATCTGATTTGCTTAAATCGCTGAAATGAGCCTTTTAATTTAACGAGCATCATAAATTATGTCATTTGGTGAAATTGAGATTTTAGCCTTCTGACGGGCGTATCTCACTGAAATAAGCATGTTAGTCAAAACAGTATTAAAAGTTGAGTGTCATGTTGAAGTTGAGATTTCGTCTTCTGCTTTGCTTACCTTGCAGAAGTCAGCACGTTAGTCAAAACAACATCAAAAGTTGTGTCATTTGGTGGAGATGAGATTTTGATCTTCTGAAGTGCTCAACTCGCTGAAATGAGCATGTTCGTCAAACTAACAGCAAAAATTGAATCATTTGGTGAAGTTCAGATTTATGTCTACTGAAGTGCTTAACTCGTTGAAATAAGCATTTTAATCCAAGCAGTATCAAAAATTAAGTCATTTGGTCAAGTTGAGATTTTTGCCTTTAGAAGTGCTTATCTCACTCAAATAAACATGTTACTGAGCACAACATCAAAAGTTGCGTCATTTGGTGAAGTCGAGATTCTTCACTTCTGAAGTGATTAATTCACTGGAGGAAGATTGTTCGTCAATCCAACATCAAAATTTGATTCATTTATTGAAGTTGAGATTTTGGTCTTCTGAAGTGCTTATCTCACTGAAATAAGTATGTTAGTCAAAACAGCATCAAAAGTTGTGTCACGTATTAAAGTGGAGATTTTGATCTTCTTAAGTGCTTAACTCGCTGAAATAAACATGTTATTCAAAACAGCATTAAAAATTAAGGCGTTTGGTGAAGTTGAGATTTTTTACTTCTGAAGTTCTTATCTCACTCAAAAAAGCATGTTAGTCAAAACAGCATAAAAAGTTGAGTGTCATGTTGAAGTCGAGATTTGGTCTTCTGCTTTGCTCACCTTGCAGAAGTAAGCACGTTAGTCAAAACAACATCAAAAATTGTGTCATTTGGTGGAGATGAGATTTTGATCTTCTGAAGTGCTCAATTCGCCGAAATGAGCATATTAGTCAAACTAACATCAAAAATTGAGTCATTTGGTGAATTTCAGATTTTTGTCTTCAGAAGTGCTTATCTCGCTGACATATTAATTTTAATCCGACCAGCATCAAAAATTATGTCATTTTGTGAAATTGAGATTTTAGCCTTCTGAAATGCCGATCTCAGTCAAATAAGCATGTTAGTCAAAACATCATCTAAAGTTGTGTCATTTGGTGTAGTTGAAACATTTGACTTCTGAAGTGCTTGTCTGACTCAGAGAAGCATGTTAGTCTAACCAACATCAAAACTTGAGTCATCCGGTGAAGTTCAGATTTTGGTCTTCTGAAGTGCTTAACTCGCTGAAATAAGCATTTTAAGCCAACCAGCATCAAATGTTGAGTCGGTGGTGAAGTCGAGATTTTAGCCTTCTGAAGCGCTTAACTCGCTGAAGTAAGCATGTTTGTCAAAACAACATCAAAAGTTGTGTCACTTGGTGAAGTTGAGATTTTCATCTTCTGAAATGCTTATCTCAATGAAATAAGCATGTCATTCAAACCAACAATGAAAACTAACTCATTTGGTGGAATTGAGATATTGGTCTTCTGATGTGCTCAACTCCCTGAAATAAGCATTTTGGTCCAACCAGATTCAAACATCAAGTCATTTGGTGAAGTTCAGTTTTTTTGGCTTCTGAGGTGCTTATCTCGCTGAAATAAACATGTTATCGATCCAACATCAAAAGTTAGGTCATTTGGTGAAGTTGAGATTTTATTCTTCTGATATGCTTAACTCGCTGAAATAAACATTTTAATTTAACCAGCATCATAAATTAAGTCATTTGGTGAAGTCAGGGTTTTTGCCATCTGACGTCCTTAAATCGCTGAAGTAAGTATGTTCGTCAAAACAACATCAAAAGTTGAGTCATTTGGTGAAGTTGAGATTTTTGACTTCTGAAGAGCTTATCTCGCTGAAATAAGCATGTTCGTCAAATCAGCATCAAAAGTTGAGTCATTTGCTGAAGTTGAGATTTTGGTCTTCCGATGTGCTTATCCAGTGAAATAAGCATGTTAGTCAAAACAGCATCAATAATTTAGTCATTTGGTGAAGTTGAGATTTTTGACTTCTGAAGTGCTTATCTGACATAGAGAAGCATGTTAGTCTAACCAAAATCAAAACTTGAGTCTTTTGGTGAAGTTCAGATTTTGGTCTTCTGAAGTGCTTATCTGAGTGAAATAAGCATGTTCGTCAAAACAGCATAAAAAATTAAGTCATTTGGTGAAGTTGAGATGTTTGACTTCGGAATTGCTTATCTCACTGAAATAAGCATTTTAGTCCAACCAGCATCAAACGTTGAGTCACTTGGTGAAGTTGCGATTTTGATCTTCAGAAGTGCTCATCTCAATGAAATAAGCACGTCATTCAAACCTACATGAAAAACTAACTCATTTGATGGAGTTGAGATATTGGTCTTCTGATGTGCTCAACTCCCTCAAATAAGCATTTTGGTCCAACCAGATTCAAACATCAAGTCATTTGATGAAGTTCAGATTTTGATCTTCTGAAGTGCTTAACTTGCTGAAATGAGCATGTTCATAAAAACTAACATCGAAAATTGAGTCTTTTGATGAAGTTCAGATTTTTGTCTTCTTAGGCGCTTAACTCGCTAAAATAAGCATGTTAATCCAAACAGCACTGAAGTTGAGTCATTTGGTGAAGTTGAGATTTTAACCTTCTGAAGCGCTTATTCGCTGAAGTAAGCATTTCAATCCAACCAGCATCAAAAATTAAGTCATTTGGTGAAGGTGAGATTTTTGCCTTCTGAAGTGTTTATCTCACTCAAATAAGCATGTTAGTCTAACCAACATCAAAACTTGAGTCATCAGGTGAAGTTCTGATTTTGGTCATCTGAAGTGCTTATATCAGTGATTTCAGTCAAACCAGCATCACAAGTTGTGTGTTTTGGTGAATTTGCGATTTTGGTCTTCTGATATGCTTATCTAACTGAAATAAGCACGTTAGTCAAAACAACATCAAAAATTGAGTCATTTGGTAAAGTTCAGTTTTATCTCTACTGAAGTGCTTAACTCGCTGAAATAAACATTTTAATCCAACCAGCATCAAAAATTAAGTTATTTGGTGAAGTTGAGAATTTTGCCTTCAGAAGTGCTTATCTCAGTCAAATGTGAATGTTAATTAAAACAACATCAAAAGTTGAGTCATTTGGTGAAGTCGAGATTCTTCACTTCTGAAGTGCTTATTTCATTGGCGGAAGCCTGTTAGTCAATCCAACATCAAAATTTGCGTCATTTAGTGAAGTTCAGATTTTGGTCTTCTGAAGTGCTTATCTTACTGAAATAAGCATGTTAGTCAAACAAACATCAAAACTTGAGTCATTTTGTGAAGTTGAGATTTTGTTCTTCTGAAGTGTTTAAATCGCTGAAATAAGCATTTTAAACCAAATAGCATTGAAAGTTGAATCGTTTGGTGAAGTTGAGGTTTCGCACTTCTGAGGCGCTGAACTCGCTGAAGTAAACATGTTAGTCAAAACAACATCAAAAGTTGAGTCACTGGGTGAAGTTGAGATTTTGATCTTCTGAAGTGCTTATCTCAATGAAATAAGCATGTCATTCAAACAACATGAAAAACTAACTCATTTGGTGGATTTGAGATATTGGTCTTCTGATGTGCTCAACTCCCTCAAATAAGCATTTGATCCAAACAGATTCAAACATCAAGTCATTTGGTGAAGTTCAGATTTTTGGCTTCGGAGCTGCTTATGTCGCTGAAATAAGCATGTTAGTCAAACCAGCATGAAAAGTTAGGTCATTTGGTGAAGTTGATGTTTTAGTCTTCTGATATGCTTAACTCGCTGAAATAAGCGTTTTAATTTAACCAGCATCGTAAATTAAGTCAAGTGGTGAAGGTGAGATTTTTGACGTCTGAAATGCTTATCTCACTGAAATAAGCGTGTTAATCAAATCAGCATCAAAAGTTGAGTCATTTGGTGAAGTTGAGATTTTGGTCTTCCGATGTGCTTATCTGAATGAAATAAGCGTGTTACTCAAAACAGCATCAATAGTTAAGTCTTTTGGTGATGCAGAGATTTTTGACTTCTGAACTGCTTATCTGACTCAAATAAGCATTTAGTCTAACCAGCATCAAAACTTGAGTCATTTGGTGAGATTCAGATTTTGGTCTTCTGAAGTGCTTATCTGAGTGAAATAAGCATGCCAGTCAAAACAGCATAAGAAAAAGTCATGTGTTGAAGTAGAGATTTTTGAATTCTGAAATGCTTATCTCACTAAAATAAGCATTTTAGTCAAACCAGAATCAAAAGTTGAATGTTTTGGTGAAGTTCCGATTTTGGTCTTCTGATATGCTTATCTAACTGAAGTAAGCACGTTCGTCAAAACAACATAAAAAAATGAGTCATATTTGGTAAAGTTGAGATTTATATCTACTGAAGTGCTTAACTCGCTGAAATAAGCATTTTTATGCAACCTGCATCAAAAATTAAGTCATTTGGTGAAGGGTGAGATTTTTGCCTTCAGAAGTGCT
>NW_025976718.1:0-7297 GCF_021869965.1 Rhincodon typus | reverse complement strand
GGAGGGTCAGTACTGAGGGAGCGCCGCACTGTCGGAGGGTCAGTGCTGAGGGAGCGCCGCACTGTCGGAGGGTCAGTACCGAGGGAGCGCCACACTGTCAGCGGGTCAGTACTGAGGGAGTGTCACACTGTTGGAGGGTCAGTGCTGAGGGAGGGCCGCACTGTTGGAGGGTCAGTGCTGAGGGAACGCCACACTGTCGGAGGGTCAGTACTGAGGGAGCGCCGCACTGTCGGAGGGTCAGTGCTGAGGGAGTGCCGCACTGTCGGAGGGTCAGTACTGAGGGAGTGTCGCACTGTCGGATGGTCAGTACTGAGGGAGCGCCGCACTGTCGTATGGTCAGTACTGAGGGAGCGCCGCACTGTTAGATGGTCAGTACTGAGGGAGCACCGCACTGTCAGAGAGTCAGTACTGAGGGAGCGCCGCACTGTCGAGGGTCAGTGCTGAGAGAGCGCCGCACTGTCAAGGGTCAGTGCTGAGGGAGCGCCACACTGTCGGAAGGTCAGTACTGAGGGAGCGCCGCACTGTCGGTGGGTCAGTGCTGAGGGAGCGCCGCACTGTCGAGGGTCGGTGCTGAGAGAGCGCCGCACTGTCGAGGGTCACTGCTGATGGAGCGCCGCTCTGTCGGAAGGTCAGTGCTGAGGGAGCGCCGCACTGTCAGAAGGTCAGTGCTGAGGGAGCGCTGTCAAAAAGACTGCATAGCAGATAAACATGTGAAATCAAGGCAACGTCTGCCAATCTTTCTCCCTCATTCTACCGGAAAAAGCCAATGATCTTGTTGATGCTGGAAGCTGAGTCCAAAATTACAACTGCGATTTCTGCATTGCAACAATTTAAAAAAACACGTCATTGGTTGTGATAACAAAGTGTAGAGCTGGATGAACACAACAGGCCAAGCAGCATCAGAGGAGCAGGAAGGCTGACGTTTCGGGCCTAGACACTTCTTCAGAAATGGATGTCCTTTGAGGTGTTGTGTGGATGTGAAAGGCACTATATAAATGCAAATGTGTTTCTTACAGTTTGAAAGTTGTTTCTTGTGTGTCTAATTTTGTGGCATAAGGAAATCGTTAAAACAGAGGGAAATAACAATCAGTCATGAAGTTAGTGACTGGAATGAATGCTCAAACAGAATCATTTTCACTTTGTGACCAAATTCTACAGTGGCATAGTTCAAGATAAGTTCTTGTCAAATCCCCTGAAGGCTGGCCAATTAAATATTTACACCAGTTCCCACAAAATAACGTAAAGGCCACTGATGGGTTCCTATTGACTTGTTCCAGGGGATTACCAGCCAGTGGGTTTGAGGTCAAATGACATCATGTTGTGATTGCATCTTATTTTTGTAAGGAGTAAGATGGGAAGGGTCATTGTTTCCTTTTCTTGTCTCACTCCTCTGCTGGTCACCTCCTAATTTAAATGTAACCAGGATGGTGATATGGCCAATTGTGTAGGTCGCAGACTGTGTACGGTGCAGTATTAAGAACAAGTCAGGCAGATTTTTTCAGTGAACAACAAGTAAACTATTTATTATCAAAATCAAACTTAAGGAAAGATGCAAAAATTATGGAAATGAGGAATAAAAACGGAAATTACTGTGAAAGCTTAGCTGGCCTGGCAGCATCAATGGAGAGAAAGCAGAGTTAATGTTTCAGGTCCAGTGACCCTTCTTCAGAACTCTGCTTTCTCTCCACAGATGGTGCTAGAGCCGCTGAATTTACCCTGTAATTTCTGTTTTTGATGCAAAAATTATTGACAGTTTAGATTATGTAAATATGTATATGTCTACATTTTAAAAAGCTAACACACTTAGAACTTTAACCAAGTATTAGCTGCACACACGAAAGAAGGACAAGAAACAGATGAAGTGGTTTTCTCACTCTCACACAAACACACACAAACACACACTCACACAGACACACACACACACACACTCACACACACACACACACACAAACACACACACAGACACACACACACACACACTCACACAGACACACACAGACACACACAAACACACAAACACAACACACTCTCACACAAACACACACAAACACACACACAAACACACACACACACTCACACAGACACACACACACACACACACTCACACAAACACAACACACTCTCACACAAACACACACACACACACACACTCATACTCACACACACACACACACATATACTCACACTCACACACACACACATATACTCACACTCTCATACTCACACACACACACACAGACACAGACACAGAC
Organism: Rhincodon typus; assembly: GCF_021869965.1. Lineage (NCBI taxonomy): Eukaryota > Metazoa > Chordata > Chondrichthyes > Orectolobiformes > Rhincodontidae > Rhincodon > Rhincodon typus. The sequence goes on along the minus strand of NW_025976718.1, from coordinate 5,045 downwards.
ACACAAACTCACACACACACTCTCACACACACACATACAGACACACACACAAACACACACACAGACACACACATACACACACAGACACACACACATACTCACACAGACACACAAACAGACATGCACACTCTCACACACTCACACATACATACACTCTCTCACACACACACACACACGTACAATCTCACTCTCACACACACACACAGTCACAGTCACACACTCTCACACTCACACACACACACACTCACACAGACACACACACACACACTCTCACACACACACATACAGACACACACACAAACACATACACAGATACACACATACACACACACACAGACTCACACAGACACACACACACAGACACAAACACACTCTCACACACACACATACACACACACTCGCGCGCACGCACACACACGAATGCACACACACACACTCACGCATGCACACACACTCTCACTCACACACACACAGACACACACACATACTCACGCTGACACACACACACACACACAGGTATTAAGGTTCCTTCCTGGAACAGTTTGACGAATTCCCTTAGCCTCAGACATTGGGTAGATTTGAAGAAAATCCTCTTCAGAAACCTGCCCCAAGTGATACAGATGACTTTCAGTGGATTTCTACCGGTCAGACTTTGCTGAGAGGAATTGCAAAGAAACAGAGAGCGAGAGAGAGCCTGCTACCTCTCAGGCACAACCCAAATTATCTGTCACTGAGTTTACAAAATTGCAATTATCTTATCTCAATCTCAACCAGAGCCATGTGACTCCAGTCAGAAAGTTCTCTGGACTGTAACTGGCCGAATGCCTTGCAGGTGCAACATCACTGCTATTGTGGAAAGTGCCTTTTCCTTAGCAAAGTGTCCTTTGTTTAAAAGTTCAAGTTATGTTGATTTGGGTCCAGATAAACTTTTAACAATTAATATTTAGATTACATCTCTTCATAACACTTTATGAAGGCTGCACCTAGAGTGTCACAATCTTGTTTCTAATCTTCAGCCATGTGGCAAAGATTTAGACACTGGAAGTTGTGCCAAGGTTTGTTCCTAATGTCAAAGGATTGAGATCTGAGAAAAGTATTCTAAATCTTGAGCATTTTAAGATTGAATGGAGAGAAATGAGATGGAAATGCATGGAGGAATACTGAATAGATTATTTAATGCTTTTGCATGCTGTTGTTGGATAAGGGGGTGTAAAAGTGGGTAAATGTCAAGTTTGGGCTCAATTGTAGCTCAAGGGAATTTGGAACTCAGTTTGAATGTACCACCAGAGGACCCATCCGCTGACCTTCTGCCTCCAGTAGCCCCTCATCCACTGCCCACCCCCCACTATTGGTCAGTCAAGATCCCCATCCCCAAGGTGTCCCTTTTACCCACGCTTCATGCACACTGTGTCCCACTGTCCCCCTGACTCTCTCCCTCTCTCCCACACTCCCCACATCTATCCCACACTCCCCACGTGTATCCCACACCATGTCCTTCTATCCCTCACACACTCTCTCTTTCCTACATTCTTTCCCTCTATCCCATACCATGTCCTCTATCCAACACTCTCTCCCTCTATCCTATACTCTCTCCCTCCATCCCACACTCCTTCCCACACTGTCAACTCCATCCCACACTCTCTACCTCCATCTCACACTCTCTCCCTCAGTCCCACATTCTCTCCCTCTATCCCACACTCCATCCCACACTCTCTCCCTCCATCCCACACTGTCTCTCTCAATCCCACACTCTCTCCCTCTATCCCACACTCTATTCCACACTGTCTCCCTCTATCCCACATTCCATCCCACACTCTCTCTTCCATCCCACACTCCATCCCACACTCTCTCCCTCCACGCCACAGGTAAATGGAAGGTGAACTGACCAGCTGGCGTATGCGTTCTAGTCCCTTGCGGGGAAGGTCTTGGAGTCTTGTGTTGTCAGTCACCCAGTGACATGTTTTGCTGACACTACCCAACCCTGGCACTATTCTCACCGAAGGTGGCGTAGTCATTGGCAAGGATCCCCATTGGCAGGCAGCAGGTTGAATTGGTTAAAGGCCGGGAAGAAGCTGAAGGAAATGTCCCCATCGGTCTGAGGCTCCAACAAGACCTGGGGGACTGGGCCAGCTGCCTGGAGCAGCAGGCTGAGGAGGCTAAACTTTGGTAGGGCCCGGGAGAAGGGGGTTGGTAAATATTGCAGGATATATAGGTGTCAACATTACCTTTCTATTAGAAGATAGTGAACAAGGGGACGGAGGTTTAAAGTAACAGTGAAAAGGAGCATGAGAGGGAAACTGCCAGGTTAAAGTCTAGAGAGTGTTGCCTGAGAGGGAGGTGGAGGCAGGTTCAATCACAGCATTCCAAAAGGGAGTCAGGTTGTTATCTGAAAAGGAAGAAGGTGCAGGGTTGAGGGATAAGGCAGAGAATGGCAGTAAGGAAATCATTCATTCAGACGGATGTATAGATACGATGGGCTGAATAGTTTCCTTTGGCACTGTGACAATTCTCTGATCTCAGTCTAAAAGACAGTGTCCGACAGCCACTCCCTCAGTGGGGTGGTGAGAAATGCTGCAGGAAAAGGTGAATTCACTATTACCTGGGAAAATTAAACTGTGCCGAGTAAGGGATGGCAGGTATAAATGGGGTGTGGGTGATACTACTGATATTAGAAACTTAAAGAGAGGCAATGGCCTAGTGGTATTATTTATCGCTGGACTGTTAATCCACAGACCCAAGTAATGTTCTGGGGAGCTGTGTTTGAATTCCACCACAGCAGATGGTGGAATTTGAATTTGAATCCGGAATTAAGAGTCTTATGATGACCATGAATCCATTGTTGGGAAAATCCATCTGGTTCAGGAAGGGAAGGAAACTGCCATCCTTACCTGGTCTGGCCTACATCTGACTCCAGAACCACAGCAATGTCATTGACTCTTAACTGCCCTCTGGACAATTTGGGATGGGCAATAAATGCTGCCTAGCCAGCGACGCCCTCATCCTCGAGAATTTTTTAAAAATGCCTTTCCACAAAGGAAATCATTCCCAATTGGATTGAGTTCCCTGGTATCCATTGTGATGAAGTTGTTTGTTAAAGTTAGGATTATCCTGGATGGACAGGTTAAAATGGACTGAATGGCCTACCTCCTCCATAAATATCCTGTAAGGAGAACACTGAGGCTAAAGTAAACAGGTATTGTTTTAAGTGTATCCGCCTTGTTATTTAATACAAGGATACATTCGAACAAAAGCGGCTGCCTTATTATTTTCCTTGGCTGTGTGCCATTTCATTTCATTTTTATAATGCATCTTGCGTTTGACATTTTCTTTAAGCCTTGTTCCAGGCCGAATGGTTAACAATTTGTCTTCATCTCAAGTTCTCTGCAATCCCCCGAGACAGTTTTTCTTAGAATGTGTGGAAAGTCCTGCAGACTCAGGAGGCTTTTTATGGCGCCTTAATTTTGGGGGTATTATGTGATGGGTTTCCATTGAATAATTAGTGATAAAAACCAGATTTCCTATTTTTTTTGAAAAGGGATTCATTGCTTTCTTTGCAAAATGGAATTTGGGTCTAACTTTGCTGTGGATGACATCAACAGGGTAACCATCGCACAGCATCATTCTCCACATGCACCAGCTACATCAGCATTGACCCCACTGCCATCATTTTTGACCCCACCCCCAGTGTCTCTGAATGGTTGTACTGCTTGTCTGCCATCTAATCCTGGACGAGCAGAGTTCCTCTAAGCTAACACCAGGAATATCCTTGGAAAACAGTCACTGCCTCCAAACTATCTTCCCTCATTGCTGACCCCATCCCCTTACCTGAGGCCAAACCAGTCAGCTCGTCTCCTTAGTGTTACATTCAAGCCCAGATGAAATCCTGGTTCGATAAGGCCTCCCATTTCCATCTCTGTAATATTGTCAGACTGCACACTTGCCTGAGGACATAAATTGCTGAGATCCTCATCCCTGTGTAGGTTACCTCAATAAGCAGAACTACTGCAGAGATCTGAAATAAAAACAGAAAGCCATGGAGAAACCCACCAGGTCTGGCAGCATCTATGGAGAGCGAAAGACAATTAATTTTACGAGTTCCCATATGACTTATCATCGGAACTTTGTAACCTCCACACTTGACTATTTCAGCGCAATCCTCTGGCAGGCCTCCTATGTTCTGTTCTGTGGAAACTTGAAGTCATCCAAATCTCAGCTGCCTTTGTCCCAGTTTGTCATCCATCAGCCACGTTTTCTGACCTGTAATGACTTCTGGTTAAACAATGCCCGAATTTTAAAATTCCCGTCCTTGTTCTGAATTCTACCCATGGCCTGCCACCCCCATCTCTGCAGCCCCGACAAGTCTCCCAGCTCTCTGTGCTCTCAGCTAATTCTGGGAAATTCCTCAACTTTAGTCACTCTCACGTTATCGATTAGGCCTGTGCCCTGAATTCTGGATAGTTTTTTTCTCCCTCTCCCTAACCATGTGTGCCTCTGCTGCCTCTCTTCTAGATGTTCCCTTACTGCTTAGGTTTTTTGACCATTTGCTGTAATATCATCTTTGCGCTTCAGTATCAGATTGTGTGTGTTGGCATATCCCCCGTGAAATGCCCAGGGACATTTTATAGTAGAAATTCAAGTTATTGTTGGTGAGTGACTGGTTTGGGTGTTGTGCCTGTCTCTGAGTTGTTAAAGGTATTAAACAGGCAGAAAGATCAGAGAAGCTCGTGGATATCTGGTGTATAAACGGGAAGGTTTGACTTGGACATGAAGGGGAGATCTCAAACTTGAAGTCGCGGTCACCTTATCAGAGATTGTAGACACAACTGTCAGAGGAATGCTTGCTGCTGCCAAAAATGTTTTAGGTTAAAAAAAAGCAATCAGTATCGTCTTTAACATATTAAGAGATACTTACAAAGCAGCTATCAAAGCATTAGATAAAAACTGTAAGAACTGCGGATGCTGGAAATCAGAAACAGAAAATACTGGAAAAGCTCAGCAGGTCTGGCAGCATCTGTGGAGAGAAATCAGAGTTAACGCTTCGGGTT